>NC_041004.1:28869910-29169910 GCF_004193775.1 Glycine soja
ACATTAAGGTGTAACAAATTTGGCACATATCTTCTATAAGCGGATTCGTTTGGAAGGCTTTAACTCCATGGATTTTGTTCATCTATATCCCAAATTTTTGGAGTTTCTCCTGCCTAATATCAGAGAGGGGAAGGTTGTGTATGTGGAAGACATTGCTGAGGGTCTTGGGAATTTTCAGCCTTGGTTGGCCATTTTAGCGACCACAATGTTGGAAAACAAGTGCTTGTTGTATCTCATGAATAAAAAGCATTTGTTTTTTTGTGTTCACTGATAAGTTATCAGTTTTAGTTCTGTTTTTTTTGCTGAAAATTTGGCTGTCTTTACATCACCTTGGCAGTCACATTCATCAATTGTATGGTGATGCTCTTTGTTCTTCATTGTCCTGAGAACAGTATCAAATGTAATACACAGTTTTTTCTCTTGAATAAAAGCATTTGTTTTTTTCATATGTAGTTTTATCACCCATTTTTGTTATGTTTTTATTCTTGATAATTTTAAGTTAAATATGCATTCGATCCTTGAAAATATCATGATTTATGGTTTTAGATCTTATGAAAATGTTATTATTTTAGTTTCCACATTTAACAAAATCATGTAACTCTACGATGTATCATAGTCTCCATTAGGTAAGAGTACCAATCAAAAGCTTATATGCATTGAAATAATAAATGAAGATAACCAAGTTGTCACAAAAGTTATTTTAATGTTATATCTTAAATTTTTTACTAGTTGTAACTAATGGATACTAGTTAATACAGAAATTGCTTGTGCATGTGTATTGATATATGGAACTTGGAGCTATTGGCTTTTGTAATTATGACCTCAATTGAGAGTTATTTGACAAATGGGTATTTGAACACAAAATTGGACTTGATTCCAGGTATGGAAAACTTTAGGCTGAAGGACCTGCCTGACTCTATAAGGACAACAAATCCAAACAGTTTTATGGTAGAATTTTCCTTTGAAGTGGCAGATAATATCCATAGAGCCTCTGCTATTGTTTTAAATACTTCTGATGAACTTGAGAGTGGTGTATTCAGTGCTCTCTCCACTATGTTGCCTTTTGTTTACCGCATTGGCCCTTTCCTTTCATTTTTAAAATCAAAGTCCACAGAGCCGCTTGGCATCTTTAGGTTCCAATCTTTGGAAGGAAGATACAGAGTGGTTTGGATGGCTTGAATCCAAGGAACCAAAGTCCATTCTTTATGTGAATTCTTGACTCATTGTGGATGGAACTTCACAAGCGAAGGCGTTTGTGCAGGTGTGCCAATGTTGTGTTGGCCATTTTTTGCTGATCAGCCGACAAGCTGTAGATATATTTGGAGTGAATGGGGCATTGGGATTGAAATTGATACCAATGTAAAGAGAGAAGAGGTGGAGAAACTGGTCAATGAATTGATGATGATGGTAAGGAAAGGAAAGGGGATGAGGCTCAAGGCCATGGAGTTGAAGAACAAGGCAGAGGAGGACACCAGACCGGGTGGTCGTTCATACATCAACTTGGACAGAGTGATTAATGAAGTGTTGCTTAAGATAAAATAAATTGAAGTGTTATTAATTGATCTTCTCTTGAATTTGTTACTTAGTGAAGCAAAAATGATGCATCGGTTAGAAGTGGTAGTTATATTTAAAACATATATAAGCTATCTAAAGTATTGTATTCATGAATGGTTGGCAGCTAAGAAATTTTTTACAATAAAGACACGAATATTGTCTGCTGATACAATACTTAAAACTGAAGGAGTGAAAAACACCTCTTTTCCCTCTTAACTTTATTTAAATTCAAAAGATTACATATATATAGAGAATACAAGAGAGAGAGAGAAGGGCAGTGACAATGACAATTCACTGCTGCCCTTCTGAACAAGCTTACCAACTAAGCTACCAAAAGTAGGTAAAAATACAAAGACATTCAACACTCCCCCTCAAGCTGGAGCATATAAATCATATGCACCAAGCTTGGAACATATAGTCTGAATTCTGGGTCCTCTTAAGGACTTAGTCAAAATATCAGCTGGCTGATCATTAGAACCAATAAACTCAGTGACAATCTCCTTGGACAGAATCTTTTCTCGAATAAAATGACAATCAATCTCTATGTGCTTAGTTCTTTCATGAAAAACTGGATTTGAGGCAATATGAAGAGCAGTTTGATTATCACAATACAACTTCATTTGCAACTCTTCACAAAACTTCAATTCCTACAAAACTTGTTTAATCCACATGAGCTCACAAGTAACCATAGCCATAAATCGATATTCAGCTTCAGCACTGGACCGAGCGACAACTGTCTGTTTCTTGCTTTTCCAAGAAATAAGATTTCCTCCAATGAAGACACAATAGCCTGATGTAGACCTTCTATCCATGGGACATCCAGCCCAATTAGCATCACAATATCCCGATAGTTGTGTATTACCCCTGTCTTCATACAACAACCCTTGACCAGGAGCCTTTTTAACATATCTCAGGATATGCATGACAGCATTCCAATGGTCCAAATGAGGATTCTGCATAAATTTGCTAACCACTTCCATAGCAAAGGAGATATCAGGTCTGGTAATGGTAAGGTAAATGAGTTTTCCCACAAGCCTCCTATATCTCTCGGGGTCAGGATAAACTTCACTTTGATCTGCCATGAGCTTCAGATTCAGATCAATGGGACTCTCAACAGGTCTACAATTCTGCATACCTGTTTCTTCTAAAATATCAAGAGCATACTTCCTCTGAGAGATCACAACACCATCTCCTGATTGAGCCACTTCAATGCCAAGGAAATACTTCAAAGAACCCAGATCTTTGGTCTGGAAATGACTGAATAAGTGCTATTTCAGCTGGGTGATCTTAGTAGTATCATTCCCTGTAATCACTATATCATCAACATAGACCATTAGATAAACACATTTTCCAGGAGATGTGTGACAATAAAATACAGAATGATCAGCTTCACTTCGTTTCAGTCTGAACATTTGAACAACATGACTAAATTTACCAAACCAAGCGCGAGGAGATTGCTTCAACCCATAGAGAGATCGGTGAAGCTTACACACAAGACCATACTCCCCCTGAGCAACAAACCCAGGAGGTTGCTCCATGTAAATATCCTCCTCAAGATCACCGTGGAGGAAGGCATTTTTAATATCAAGTTGATAAAGGGGTCAATGACGAATAACAACCATAGCAAGAAACAGACAAACAATGGTGAGTTTGGCTACAGGAGAGAAAGTATCAGTGTAGTCAATGCCATATACCTGTGTGTAGCCCTTAGCCACCAAGCGAGCCTTAAGTCGATCAACCTTACCATTAGGTCCAACTTTAACAGTGTAGACCCATCTACAACCCACAATGGTCTTACCAGGAGGAAGAGGAACAAGCTCCCAAGTACCGTTATTTTCAAGAGCCTGCATCTCATCAATCATAGCCTGTCGCCAGCCAGGATGATCAAGTGCCTCACGGACAGTGGAAGGAATAGTAAGGGAGGACAATGAGAAAACAAAGGAACTGTATGAAGGAGACAAACGATGGTAACTTAAGAAATTATAAATAGGATGAGGATTACGAGTAGAGCGAGTACCTTTCCTAATGGCAATGGGCCAATGTGAGTCAGAAGGAGAAGAAGTGGAAGGGTCCATGAGTGGAGGACTGGTTGAAGATGAACGAGAATCACGAGGAGAAGCTTCAGGAACTGGAAATCCAATCAGCGTTGTCCTGGGTTGATCTGCAATCAGGGGCGAAGATACAACTTCAGGTGAAGTGGGTGAGGAAGATGGAACAACACTGACATTTTGGTCTGAATCATCTAGAGGACAAGGATAAGGAATAGGAAGAACTTCCTGGAGAGACGATGAATGGTCTATGGAGGGTGAAAAGAAGGGTGTGTCTTCAAAGAAGGTTACATCTGCTGACATGTAGTATCGTCTCATGGTTGGAGAATAACATTTGTAACCTTTTTGAAGACAAGAATAACCCAAGAAGACACATTTGACTGACCTAGCAGAGAGTTTGTCTAAACCAGGAGACAAATCATGGACAAAACAGGTACAACCAAACACTTTAGGAGAGACATGAAATAATGGATCATGAGGAAAGACAATTGAGTAAGGGATTTGGTTTTCAAGAGAAGAAGAGGGCGTCCTATTGATTAGGAAATAGGTAGTAAGCACTGCATCGCCCCAATGATGGGTAGGAACATTTGAATTTAGCATTAGGGAACGTGCAGTTTCAAGAAGATGATGATTCTTCCTTTCTGCTATGCCATTTTGTTGTGGTGTGTAAGGACATGTGGACTGATGCAGAATACCTTTGGAAGACAAAAAGGAAGAAAGGTCATGAGAGAAATATTCTTTAGCATTGTCACTCCTGAAAATTTTAATTGTTTTTCCAAATTGATTCTCAATCTCATTGTAGAATGACACGAATATAGGCAAAAGTTCAAATCTGTCTTTCATTAAATAAACCCAAGTACATCTGGAGAATTCATCAATGAAGGTTACAAAATATCGAAAACCAAAAGATGTAACACGACTTGGTCCCCAAATATCAGAATGAATGGTAGAGAAAGCCGAGTTACATCTTTGTACAATTTGAGGAAATGACGACCTGTCATGTTTTCCTAGTTGACAAGACTCACAATCTAAGACTCGAAGATTCTTGAGACTAGGAACCATCATCTTCAATTTTGGTAAGCTTGGGTGGCCTAGACGATCATGCAAAAGTTTGGGCTTTGAGATTGCAAAACAAGCCCCAGGTAGACTAGATTCCAAGTAGTAAAGCCCTCGTGATTCAAGTCCTTCTCCAATCAGTCGCCCCGTCCCATGTTCCTGAATAACAAACGAATTAGCAGTAAAGGTTACTGAACAATTTAATGAACGAGTTAACTGACTTAATGAAATTAGATTATAGGGACACTGAGGAATGAATAACACAGAATTCAATTTCAGAGAAGGAGATAAAGAAACTTGACCACTTCCTTGAGACGCAACCTTGGAACCATTGGCCACAGTAACAAGATGAGGAATTTTTGGAAAAGAGAAGGATGAAAAGGATGACTTATTACCAGAAATATGATCAGAGGCACCTGAGTCGAGTATCCAAGGACTAGAACCTTCAATGGATTGAGAGATACAGGCTGTCGAAAAACATGGTACAGATGAGGATTGAGCTTGGTTGCTGGGTTTCTCGGATTTAAGCTTCAAATACTCCTGATACTCCTCATTAGAAAATCTAGACTCTGTCTTCTTTGATCTAGAGACCTGTGCGACCTTGTCGGGAAACCCATGCAACGAATAACAATTCTCTTGGGTGTGACCCATCCTCTTACAATAAGTGCAATGAGGACGTCCACCCCTTCCACTGCGACCTCCTCTGTTGTTGCGACTGCCTCCTTTTCCTCGAGACGCGACCATGGCTGACGTCTCCACACCATCAGCAAGATTCTCATCCTTCAATGAATGAGGCACGCGGAGAAGTCTAGTGATAAGAGAATCCATAGATGGAACTTGGTCCCTAGCAAGTACTTGATCACGAACATGATCAAAATCTGAATGTAAGCTCCTCAGAATAAGCACCATGTAGAACTTATCAAGTTTCCTGTTCACTTCTTCCAATGAATCAGCTACAAGAAACTTTCTCAGCTCTTCCACGGCAGCCCAAGTCTTACCCACATGAGCGATAATGTCATGACCAATTTGCTTGAGGGCTGTGACCTTCATGGTTGCGTCAAACAGGCTTTGGATATCATTGGCAAAAATTTCTTAGGCCTTCTTCCAAAAAGAACGACACGTTTTAAAGGACCTAAGAATTTCCAAAATATCCGGTTCAACTGACTGCCATAATACAGCGCAGAGTTGGTAGTCAAGCTTCTCCCATTCAGGTCTCTTGTCATTTGGAACGGAATCGGAAGCTTTCTCCAAGTGGTCATGATGTCCTTGACCGAGAAACCAAAGTTCCACGGAAGCAGACAACGGGGGATAATTCTTCCAGTTCAACTTAGTTGTAGTGATGGTCGGAGTCCCGGAGAAGGAGAAAACAGGTCCAGAGACAGCCATTTTGACCCACAAGATGAAACCCTAAAGGGATAAAAAGGTGAGAAGATTGAAGTGATATGTTCCAGGTGACAAAACTCGAAACCAAGGGCTGGAACAGACTCAGAAGACACTGACGAGAAGACTGGTGGCGGCGCGGCGACGTTCCGGCGACTGTACGGCAGCGCGTGGGATTCACGATCCGGAAAACGCGCGTGAGAAAGGAGGCGCGTGGCGGCTCCTTTGGAGGCGCGACTTCCAGGGGTAGGTCGCGCTTTTCGAGGCAATCCTAACCCTGGTCTCGCCGGAAAAATTTGGCCGGAGATGGCGGCGGCTGGCGACCGGCGGCCGGCGCGACGGCGGACGACGGACGAACCTGCTCTGGTACCAACTTAAAACTGAAGGAGTGAAAAACACCTCCTTTCCCTCTTAATTTTATTTAAATTCAAAAGATTACATATATATAGAGAATACAAGAGAGAGAGAGAAGGGCAGTGACAATGACAATTCACTGCTGCCCTTCTGAACAAGCTTACCAACTAAGCTACCAAAAGTAGGTAAAAATACAAAGACATTCAGCAACAATGAAGCAGCTTATGATGACATCTCTAGATTGTAAATCATGTGGAGGTCACTGTCAGGCTTGCTATGGACTGTGTTACATTGTATGACCTTTTGCTTGTATCATTACTATAATGCTTAGGGTTTAACTATAATGTTTTTTCATTTGTAGCTAAGATTTATGAAATAAAAAAAATGCTTAGGCACAAGTTTATTTTGTGCATGAGAAGTTTAAAAAAAACTTCTACTATTGATTAAAATTTATGTGACATAATAAATTGTCATTGGCCAAACCTTATTCATTTGGTCTCACATAAATGTGAAATATGTCTACTATTATTTAAGTTGGGAAATGTAAGATTTGTAGGTTTAACAAACATTTTAAGAAAAAGAGAATCAACAGTTAAATATTCAACATCTTACCATCTTTAACATTGAGTTAATCCAAGTTAAAAAAAAAATGAGATCTCTCAACTACATTTTATTAAGTTTAGTTTCCAAGATTCATGTACAAGAAAAAAGATTTGAAAGAAAATCCTGTCTGCAGTACTTAATTATACATTGACAATTTTCAGGATCTATTTGTATGAAAAGAAAATTATCAAACCCCTCTCAATCTTTACCTAACTGAAAAATCAGCAAAGTAAATATTTGCCTAGATGCACTAAATGTAACATCCCCAAGACCAGACATTATTATTAATGGTTAACAAACCTTTACATTAGACCCATGTTAATATCAAAAGTTGAAGCAAAAGAATTTGCTTTCTAACAAAACCTGGCTGAAAGTTAGTCAATGTTCAAATCAAAGGCTTTTGTACTTCATTCTCAAGTTTTTTTACGGTGTTAACAACAAGTTCAACTTTTGTTGATAAACATTTTGTTTGTTCGTCAACAGTTTCCAGAAGGGAGAATAGCTGCCTGCGATAATGCTGACATAATCGATCTTGGTGCTCAAGTTCCTTTGCGAGTTGTTGAATTATCCTATCCTTTGACTCCTGGAAGTAAATTGAAACAAATTTTTTGTTAAGATTCCACAAATGCATTAATTCAAAATGCAGAAAAAGAAATACTGGCTGTGTAGATGTTGATACAAATGTTTCTGGTGAAGTACAAGTAAAACCCTTCAAAAAACCTAGCCACTGAATATACATAATTGGAAGGGTGTCCTATGTGTTTGAAATATGTAAGGAAAGTGCAGGTGAACATGCTAAGAACATGTCAACTCTTCTGTAAAAGCTTCCACTCAAAGCAAATGACCATTTTGAGTAACTATATTTCACTTATGACTCAGACCTGATCTTTATAATAAGGAAAAGTCCCCCATAATCGTCAATTTCCTAATTTGCCTCAATAGACTGGTGGAGAAATCCTATAATAACATGTACTAAAAGTATAGCTTCATATCATTTTTTGGACATAACATAAAAAGTGGGAAGAAAGGACCAAAATGTAGCAAGGTGGGAATGGAAAGAATAATTTATAACAGTATACAAATGGTGCCAAAAGAAAACTGGCAGGTTCAATACAGACTAGAAGACTGTAGCATTCCAGCTACACTCTGTGTAACCATTAATTAAAAACCGAAATTGTGAGCCTCCCTAAAAGCAATTCATTCATTCCTGATAGATGTTAACAGGCTGTTAGAGACTTTTTTGACACTTGACAGAGATAGATGTGACATAAGTATGACTAACGGTAAATTAGGACAAGTCCAGGTCATAGCTGTTCAGAAGCATTGAATTAGAATAAAATAAGTTTTAATTCTTAAAAACCAAAAAGAACAGCTACAATGAGATTTTTTAGCATTTTACTAAATTAATCTTGTCAGCATTCTGGATGCTAACAAAATAAAATGAAATAAGAAAGAGCATACGTCAGTGGTGTTCAATCTAGACAAGTTTGAGGATACAAACAACAAAACAATCTTTAAAATATAGGAATCTAAAATTAATTACATTTCCACACTGCACCTATAAATTATAATAGTCACTCGCGACTACGTGCTACCTAAGAGAACTATAAGTAACAAATGATTTTACCTTCCTAGAAAGAGTAACAAATCTGTAATTTACCAATATTTATGCAGATTTGGCAATCTGTAATGAAGTCTGATAGCAACAATCTTCAATAAATATTCTTAAAGACTATCACTTCAAAAGTTAAAGGGGTGCAAACAGGAATAACTACTTTAAATAACATTTCAGGTCCCAATATGCAATAGATTAAAGTAAAATTCGAAA
The DNA here is from genome assembly GCF_004193775.1 of Glycine soja. NCBI lineage: Eukaryota > Viridiplantae > Streptophyta > Magnoliopsida > Fabales > Fabaceae > Glycine > Glycine soja. The sequence goes on from NC_041004.1 coordinate 28,878,734, forward strand.
CACAACTGTATTCAATTTTAAAAGTTTTAACATTATCAACGCAGAGAATTAACTATTCAATGTCTGGGACTGAAGAAGATAAGACTCACTATCAGTGAATTATAAGGCAAAGCAGAAGCATTTAGCAGATGACTGTGTTCCTTCACAAATTTAGTAACCACCCACTTCCCGCATGTATTAACTTTAACATACATCATAGCTTCACAGCCTTCTCTTATGCTAGCCCGTGGTTTATGAACAGGCTTGGTTTTATTTCGTACCCTCACATGAAAACCTTGCTTATTGCACGAAAAACGGCGTGAAATGATTTGCTTGTCAACCTCAGAACGATGGCAGCGATCAAGGCGCACAACGAACCCTTCCCGTCTCGCATATTCTTCATAGAAGTTCTTGGCAGCTTCTTCAGACTGAAACTCCATCCCAACATTTGGCTCCTCAATGGAACTGCCTTCACATGCTGCTGATATTATTTCAGCAGAATTTTCAACAGCCTCTGCCACAGCTTCCAAATCCACTAATCAGACAACAGTAAGAAAATCATCATCCAACGAAACTATTCAATCCTGAGCTTATCTACTCATACTTAAATCTTGCATATATACATCTTCAATAAAATAAAATAAAATAAAAAATCACTGAAGAAAAATACTATCTTCAAATTTCAACAACAAAAGTCTTATCCTACAAAATGAGATCAGCTACATGGATTACACAGTGCCATGTGGCCCAGTTAAATATCAAATTTTTAGAGATATCATTCATTGTAAGATTTTTCTTAACAACTTCTGCTCTCCCAGTCTCTCTTTTCACATGACTGAAGACAAGTGCATTTCTAACAATTTTCAATATGCAACCAGCCAAATTGAACCTACCCTTCAACAAGAGATAAAAAAAAATTACATAAGACCCATATTGAATCCCAATATTTCGAAATCTCAACAAACAGTAACAAATTGCCATTTTCTGAACTCAAATTACAAAATCACACACGACCCATTTGAAATAACCAAAATTCCTTGGAAAATCCAACCCTACTTGAGCTCTAGCAAACACAAAAACAAAAGGGGCAAAAAGAAATTCCCCACATACATGAATAATCCTGGAATTACACACATAAGTGAAAAATGTGAAATTTTAAAGACAGAGAAGTGAAGTGAACCGAGAATGAGTAAACATACTTGGTACGAGTTAACAAAGGGGAATGTGAAAGTAGGGTTAATTGGGTGGAATAGAACGTGTGAGAGTTGAACAATGGAAATGTGTGTTCAACGAAGGAAGTCGTCATGATTTTTATGTTTTTGGTCATTTATGACTTCTCTCATTTTGTTTTCCTTCTAAATTTCGTTGTGAGTAATTAGTATTTAAGTCTGTGTCTGATGCAGTACAAAAAAAAGTCTATGTTTGATAAATAAATATTTGTATCTATATATGAATTATATTATAATGAAAATTTACAATAAATTACCATATAAGATTATTTTTAACTATTGTCAAATTCTTTTAAAAAAATTTATTGAAATTTAATTTAGAGATAAGATAAAAAATTATATTAAAATTAATATATAGCTAATATTTTTTGTATGAGTAGACATTAAACACATTATCAAGATTTATGACACTTATATATTTGCTAAACCAACTCAACTAGATCTTGTTATGATCGGTGCAATATCCTGCAATTCGAGGCCCAGGAAATCCTCCAGAAAACAAGATAAGAGAAGGAGATTTTATTTATGCTTACATTTCTATTACATTTATTGTTCATTTATAGGCACCAAATGCTAAGGCTAATTCCTTCTGCAGGTCCTACAATGGTGCTAGCAATAACAAAATTTGGAAATATCCTAACAGAAAGATGCTTTCTTTCTAGCAAACAGGATATTCCTCCTGACCAATACTAATGTGCCAGCTGAACGTTCTTTGTCAGAATTGGTTATGAAGTACCTCAGGTATTGTGGCCTAGTGCTCTGCCTTTTTGATTCTCGGGTAAGTGTTTGTCTCTTCTCTGTTTGGTAGCATTTTTCCCTTGCCTGTGTTGTGTATTGCTTATTCATAACATCCCTTTGCTCTTCTGAAAGCACCTTTGTCCTCAAGGTGATAAGCTTCTTTCAGCTGGGCCCATGATTCCCACTAAGTATCTTCAGGTAGCAGGCCCTGCCACTGAGCCAGGACCATTAACTTTGGCCCAGTGTCTGAAGTAACCCACTTTGTGTTAAGAATGACAAGGGGAGTAACTACGGGTTCATTATCTTCTGACTGAGAGGGTAAGTCAGCGACATGCGTGGTCAAAGTGTTGGAAGGGTGGAAGGGCTTAAGGAGTGAACAACGAAAGACAGGGTGTATTCGTGACTCTGGGGGAAGCTTAAGCTGATAAGCAACTGGGCCAATTTTCTGTAAGACTTAGAATGGGCCGTAATATCGTTTGGCTAGTTTAGAGATAACCTGTCTGACGATAGATATTTGTCGGCGAGGTCGTAACTTAACCAACACCCAATCTCCTTCTTGGAAGTAGACCCTATCGGCAAATCTCTTCATAGTCTATTGTGCCTTAAGCAACTCTTCTTTAACATGGAAAAGACTCATTGCGATTCACGAGGAAGTCATCGATGACATCTATGTTAAAGGCGCCAACAAGGTATTGAGGTATGCTCGGAGGTTTCTTGCCGAAAGTTAATTCGAATGGAGTGAGCCCCATTGTTGAATGGACAAAAGTGTTGTATAACCACTCCGCCTAGATGATGAATTTGCCTCATAATGTTGGATGGTGATGGATGAAAGATCAGAGGTATTGTTCTATGGCCCGGTTCAGGACTTCGGTTTGCCTATTCGACTGGGGGTGATACACGGAGCTCATTCGAAGCTTGGTGCCTGAGAGTTTAAACAATTCTTGCCAGAAACGACTCACGAACAAGGGATCATGGTCAGAAACTAAGCTCTGTGGCATGCCATGGATCTTCCCCACGATATCCATGAAGAGGTTTGCTACAATGGAAGCCGTGTAGTTGGGTCAGAGCATACTCAAATGCACCCCTTTTGAAAAACGGTCAACCACCACCAAGATGACCGTGTGGCCTTGGAAGGCTGGGAGTCTGTCGATAAAATCCAGCGACAAGTCTTCCCATGGCCGAGAAGGTACCGACAAGGGGCATAATAATCCTGGGCTTTTTCAATGATCGTATTTGGTTTGCTGGCACTAAAAGAACACAAGCACGAAATTGCGGACATCATCTTTAATTCTTGGCCAGGTGAAGTTTTGACCAATCCGGCCTAGAGTTTTGGTGATTCCCATATGTCCCCCCGTCGGAGTTGAATGAATTTCTACTAATAATAATGGAATAAAGCTACACCCTTGTGGAAGCAAATTCGATTTTGCTAGAGAATGGAGTCCTTGGTTACAACGTAAGTCGAGTGAGCTTGAGGATTGTCCTCGATGTTCCGCCGGAGTTCTTGGTAGCTTGAGTGATGCTGCAACTCTGTTTTAAGATCCTGCAAGAACATAAAATTAGGAACAATTAACGTCAGTAATTGGCCCGTGGAGGCTTCATGCACCTGAGATAAGGCATCAGCAACATAATTGGTTTTTCCTGACCGATACTGGATGGAATAGTCATAGCCCAGGAGGCGTGCCAAGTAAATTTGTTATTTTGACGTCTGTATCACCTGGGACATGAGTTCGTTAAGACTTCGGTGGTTGGTCAAGATGATGAAGTGATGGCCCAATAGATATTGGCGCCACTTCTTCACTGCCAATTCTCGAACATACGTGGATGAATGGAGGAGTTTGGTGCAAAAGGGCTTGCTGAAGAATGCGATGGGTGGTTTTTTTTAAGTGAGAATAGCCCCCATGCTTACGCTTGAAGCTTCTGTCTCAACCACAAATGGTTGAGAGAAGTTCGGAAATCTCAGAACCAGAGCTGTGCAAATTGTTTCTTTGAGTGTTTCAAAAAGCTAGTCGGGCCTCTGGCGAGCACTGGAATTGATCCTTGACTAGAAGACGAATCAAAGGGGCCACGATGGATGCATAGCATTTAATAAAACGACGATAGAAACCCGAAAGGCCAAGGAAGCCCCACAATGCCCGTGTAGACCGAGGAACAGGCCATGCTTGAATCGCCTAAACTTTGGTGGGAACAAGTTCAACACCATGCCGGGATATGATATGACCCGGGTACTTAACCTGTAGTTGGGCAAAGGTGCACTTAGTGAGTTTGAGGAAGAAGCGTCCTTCTAGTAAAACCCTAAAGGCTTTTGTGAGGTGATCCAGATGATCAGTGAAGGTCTTACTGTAAATTAATATATCGTCAAAGAAGACGATGATGAACCTGCATAGGTAAGGTCCAAAGATGCTATTCATAGTGGCTTGGAAAGATGATGGTGCATTGCACAAGCCGAACGACATGACACATAATTCATAGTGACCATGGTGAGTGTGAAACGTAGTTTTGCATACATCTTCAGCCTTCATCAGAATTTGATGATACCCTTGTAAGAGGTCAAGCTTCGAGAACCAAAATGTGCCGCCTAATTCATCTAATAACTCATCAGTAGTTGGGATAGGGAATCTATCCTTAATTGTAACAGCGTTTAAAGCTCTGTAGTCTACACAAAAAGACCAGGATCCATCGCATTTTTTGACCAATATGACAGGGGAGGAAAAATGGCTGGTGTTCGGACAAATGATGCCACTCTGAAGCATGGATTCTACTTGAGTTTCAATCTCTTGCTTTCGGAAATAGGGATAGCAGTAAGGATGAACATTGATGGGTTCTGAGTTGGGTAGTAAGTGGATGGCGTGGTTGGTGGTATGGGAGTGAGGGAGGGTCGTCGGTGTTTGGAACAGGGCCGAGAATCGGTTGAGTAAATTGGCGATTTCTGGGTATTGGGTAGTCTCTGGTTTGGTTGTGGGTAGGTCTGGGTCAAGAACACAAATATGAAAGAAGGCACTAGCATTATTAGTTTGCACCATTCTACAAAGTTGAGCTGGGGTGATAGCATGAAGGTCATTATCTAAATTCCCCTTTAGTTCAATGATTTTTAAATCATGAATGAATTTCAGAGTAAGGTCATTATAGTATGTAAGTACAGGGCCCAGGGACTTCAACCACTGAACACCAAGGACCAAGTCTGATCCACAGAGGGGTAAGACATGGAGGTCGACGATGAACGTCTGTCCCTGAATGTGAATTGCGAAGCCAGAGCAAAGCTGATGCCAAGCCAATTCGTTGTCGTTAGTCACCACAACCCAAAGAGGATGTGTGGGCTGGGCCCTGAGGCCTAGAGAACGAACCAGTTATTCTTGCATGAAATTGTGCGTGTTTCCTCCATTGATGAGGATGACGACATGCTGCTGTGAAACCCGGGCCAACAAACGAAGTGTTTTTGGGGCTAAATGACCCAAAAAGGCGTAGAGGCTAATTTGGGCTTAGGTTGGGTCTAGCGCGGACGGGTCTGATGAATTGGGGTCAATATTAGGGACGCCGCAAGGGGTTTTTCCTTCCTCATCAGGGTCGGTGATGAGAAGGAAAATTCGAGAGGAACACTTGTGCCCTCGAGTGAACTTCTCATCGCAATTGAAAGAAAGACCCTTCTCTCGGCACATGGTCATCTCTTCTGGCAACAAGAGACAAACATGGGTCGGTGGTGGCTTCACAGGGGAAGGCAACAACAGAGGGGTTGGTGGTGACGGAGGGAGAAGAGGGGAGAGGTTGGGTGGAGCTCGGCCGCAGAAGCCACCATGGACGCCACGGCGTTGGTCGACTAGTTTCTCTTCCTAGAGTCTCGCGAGACCCGCTGCTTGGACCAGTGTCAAAGGTTAGAGGGCCTGAACCTCCCGGCATATATCAGGAGCCAAACCCGAGACAAAGCAACTTAAAAGGAACGATGTTAGTAAGCCAATGATACGATTGGCGAGCGTCTCAAACTGAGAAAGGTAAGCACTAACGGAACCCTGCTATGTTAGTTTGAACAGGGAACCTGTGGGGTCTTCATACTGGGAAGGGGAAATCAATCCTCCAGGGCATGAAGAAGACTTGTCCAGGAGGAAATTTGACCATTACGAGTCAACCATTGGAACCAAGCGAGTGCAAGTCCTTCCATGGCGAAGGAGGCAATGACTAGGCGTTCGGGTTCAAGGGTTGCGTGGTACTCGAAGAATTGTCTAATTTTAAAGGTCCATCCTGAAGGATCAGAGCCATCAAAACGAGGGACCTCGAGCTTCATGCTAGGAAGAATGGGGGTTGTGTGAAGGGAGTGAGGGTTAGCTGATGAAGATGAGGGTGTAGGTGAGTGTTGCTGACTGGTTTCTAGCACTGTGATGCGTTGGATGAGTTCGTCAAGTTTGGTGGTGACATGGAGTTGGTTAGAGGCTAGCTTGGCTATGGCTTCTTCCATGCGCTCCATATTGGTTTTAGATCGAGTTGCTTCAGCCATGATGGCATGGGCTCAATGAAAGCACCAAACTGTTATGATCAGTGCAATGTCATAGAATTCGAGGCCTAGGAAATCCTCCAAAAAACAAGATAAGAGAAGGAGATTTTATTTTTGCTTGCATTTCTGTTACATGTATTGTTCATTTATAGGCACCAAATGCTAAGGCTAATTCCTTCTGCAGGTCCTACAATGGTGCTAGCAATAACAAAATTTGGAAATATCCTAACAGAAAGATGCTTCCTAGCAGGCAAGATATTCCTCCTGACCAATACTAATGCACCAGCTCAGCGTCCTTTATCAGAATTGGTTATGAAGTCCCTCAGGTATTGTGGCCTAGTGCTCTGCCTTTTGATTCTCGAGTGAGTGTTTGTCTCTTCTTTGTCTAGTGGCATTTTTTCCTTGCTTGTGTTGTGTATTGGCTGATTCATAATAGATCTCCTCAACAATATAAAAATTAATAAGGAAAGGAAAAAGTATTGTTTAAGATGGTTGATATTTTTTATAGAACTAATAAGTATAGTGTGTGAAGTACACTTCGACAAGAAAAAACAAGAAAATATTTACTAGAAAGAGCAAAGAAAATGAAAGTCTCGATCCTTTAAATTATATATTCTAATTTATAATACAATAATTAATTTGAAATAATTCAAATTAACCTATGTAAGAAAGAAAAACAAATCTTTGCCTTTTTTATCTTTTATTTTATAAGATTTGAATTAAAGAATTTCCTTACCTTTTTTATTTTAAGAAAAATATTAGTAATATACTATATGACAGACTCTTTTAAACACATTATATCTCATACATTAAAAATTATTTTAAAAAATGACAAAATTGCGTGGATTTCATGTTATATCTAATGATTTTCTCTAATCATTTTTTAAGTCATATTGTTGTAGTTGGTAAAATAATCAAATTATTGGTTAGTACAACACTTAAATCCTATACATGACCACACTAGATCCTTTTTTTACGCACATGTATTTATTCCATTTCATTTATGTTATTATTATTTTTATAGGAAGAAGAAATTAAAAGGGGAGATAATGTCAATTTATTCTTTAAATTAATTGTGTTGCATTGATCGTGAAAGTTTTAAAGGAAATAAATTTCACAACTTGTTTCACGATGTGAAGGCCTTTATGCTATGAAAAAACAAAAAAGATGTATAAAATGAGAAGAAATAATACGTAATGCCAAGAGAAAGTGTGAGAGATAAATAATAACTTAAATAAGAACAAAGAAAAAGGCATGAAAAAAATATGTATAAAATTAGAAGATATAATAACGTGATGCCAAAAAATAGAGACATAAAATAATAACATAAATGATAAGAACAAACAAAAAGATATTTAGGTAAATAGGAACAAACAAAATAAAATAAATGAAATAAAAATGTATGAAAGATGGAACTAGAAATTTTAGATTGTGGCAAAAGCGAGTTAAGGATTTGTTGGTACAACAAGATCTTCTGAAGGGGTTGGGCGAATCAAAGCCTAATAATATGGAGACTTTGGATTTGAAGGAGAAAGATTTGTGGCAACCATACACTTGTGTTTGGTAGACAAGGTCTTCTATCATGTGATGGTGAAGTCTCCGAGGGAGGTATGGAAGAAATTGGAGGGTCAATCCATGTCCAAATCATTAATGAATTGTATCTGAAGCATTAACTGCATGGGCTGAAGATGCAAGAGGGTTTGAATTTCCAACAAAATGTGAATGTCCTCAATCAAATTATTAGTGATATGGCAAGGCTAAATGTAAAAGGTATGGAGAATATCGAGAAACATACCAAATTTTGTGCAAGCAAAGTGAAAGCGTGACAAGAATACAAGAAGATTGAAGATGAAATTAAATTTTAATTGAGGGAAGGATTATTGGGAAACAATTCAAATTTGTAATTTCAAAACTCTTGGATATTGTCTTTTTTCTAGGATGCTCTTTAGAATTAAAGATATATTATGTAAATTAGATATTTGTTTCCTCGTTTAAGATTATGCTACTAGGTCTATATATAGAAGTTCTTAATATGAGAATAATTACCTAGCCCCTGAAGAGGGGGTCACTGTTCGCACTCTCCCAATTGCGATACTAATCAACAAGTGTACTGAGTTGCGCAAGTAATATAAAATGGTAATAACCAAGTATCGAATCACAGGGAACTTGTTTCATTCAGAGAACATTCATTCAATAGGTAAACATTTGTGTAAAACCAATAAATATAAAAAGAAGTTGTGTCTATAGTTCTAATTTAACTACAAAATTAACTATCTAAAGGTGGGAGATAAACAGATGATTAACAACGTTGGGTCTTTCTACTGAACATACTTGATGCTACTGAATATTTTCCTCTATTTAAGGCTGTTTTAGTGTTCTGTGTCAAAAACAACTACCCAAACCAGGATCCCTCGAGTGAATGAGTCTAACTCTATTTAAACTTCGTTCTAGATCCCTCATCGAACTTAGCCTAAACGAGTTGCATTAAGATTACGACATAATATAAACTAAATCCCCGCACTCCGTGTCCAGACAGACAGTTCTCTAGCCCACTCTATCCAGTTCTAAGGATTTAAAACACTTTCCAATGCTAAAAATCCTAACTTTACACACAAATGGGTGATCAAACCATAAGCATGAAAGAATTAAGTGCAGATAGAAGCAATGAACACATACAAACAACTTTAAATAGATAGTAAACGATTTTACATCATAGTTCAGCAGAAATCCCCAACAAGAGATTTAGCCTTCCATTGCAAGTTAGCACCTTTTAACCCAAGAACAAATTTTTGAAGGATAATTAAGATTGCAAAGTGGTGGGGATGTCTCCTCCACCTCTAAAAACCTAATAATCACTTTTAAACTCAAAATCTCTCAAAGGCTGAGGCTTTTCATCAAAGCTCTTCTCTCTTGTCTATTTTTCGGCTCTGTTACGTCTCTCTAAAAGAACTCCCTAATTTTTCGCCAACTTCAGTCTTTTAAGGGCTTTTTGATCCTGAAGGCTCGTTTAGCGCCATTTTCTTGCTAAGCGCGACTTAGTGAATTTTCGCTTAGCGAGTTGGGCGCGCTGAGCGTGAAAAGAGACAAATGACTTGCTGAGCTAGCTGATGGCGCGCTGGGCGCATGCATGAATGGCAGATTCTCTTCCAGATTCTTCCAACTCGCTAAGTGAGCTGAGTGCCTCACTTAGCGGATGTTACTCGCTAAGCGCATATGCCTCACTTAGTGAGACACCAGCTGCTTCAACCTTCTTCTTCTTCTTCATCCTTTAGCCTGAAACTGAAGTTGAACCACATTAATTCACAATATTGGGAATATCTACTGCGTGAAATTAAACTAAACATAAAAATATGTACAAATCTACAAAAAGAACCATAAATTGGGGAAAAGATATAAATTTCATGAAACTTTTCAATCCAAAAGTTAGTCGTAAATAACGACTAACAGTTACCACCCAAGGTGAGAGAATTGGTTCATGTTGAAGGAAGGTTTACAAGTTTGTCCAACTTGTCCTAAAAACTTCTTGTAATGAGACTGTGGATGTAAGGATGAGAGCCTGAGTCACATTAAACAAATTGAAGTTAAGGTTGTGGATGTAGGGGTGAGGGTCTGAATCATATTAAACAAATTTGTGTTTTTTTTTGTATTTCATTTATGATGTTATCTTTTGTTCTTGATTGTGTGATTTTTGAGTAGTAAAGATACGAGTGTGTCCCCCCTATCAATTGGTGATTGTTGGAGTACAATTGGTAATTTATAATCTCAGACACAATGGACAAGGTTGTTCTTTTCAAAAAGGCTAACTTCTATAAGGGAAAGGAATTGCTAATAAAGGAAGATGAAGATCCTCCACCAACCATATACATCACCTTCAAGAACACATGTTCAACATTTGGAGGTTGAGGTTTTAGAACTCATGAAGCTCTTGCACAAGCTCTAAAAGATAGCTAGTATGATGAGGATCAAGAAGGAAAGTGGTGCTAGATTGGATGCAATGCATTATATTGTGGCATATATGATTCTGCATCTGATAAATTGACATGTTCTTAACTGCCTAATCTTATCAGTCTTTTTACATCTTTTAATTTTTTTTTTGTTTGGCATCATAAAAAAATGTTAAAAGTTGTGTCTTATGCCCACTCAAATTAAAATATTGCATTTAATCTGAAGTTTCAGACAAAACCTGATAAATGTTATGATTTAATGTAACATTTAAGATCTAATTTAAGACTTCATTTAATGCTTTATGTCTGAGATTCATTTTGCAAGAATTGCTTAAGAGGCATTCTCATAGGATCTATCAAAATCCTAAGAAGAATAAAGGAACTTTTAGTGTTTTGAAGTTCAAATAAGTATCAAAAGACGTGTCCTGTTGTGACAGACCTACTATAAGGAAAAACAAGTGGTTTTTTGTTGAAGTATTCTACAAGGAAGCTAAACAGAGTGGTTTTCCATCATGAAGAGGATGTGCATTTAATGCAAGATGCCCCAACAGACACTTCTTCAGGCACGAGCTTTAGTGAAGAACTTTATCTATTTATACACAACGAACACTTAAAGAAGAAGACCTATATATACCAGAAGCTTTTAAGAGTTGTGAGTAATGAACCTACATGAAAAAATTCAAATTCTCTTGTTCTTTCTTCTCAAGCTTTCTCTATATATTTTCAAAAGTTCTCAAAACACCTTAATGTACATTCGTCTATAAGACAATTAAGAACTACTCAGTGAGCAATCACAACAAATATTCTAATTTGTGTTAGATGTGACACCCTCTACCCCGACATACATATAAATAAGAAAAACATATAAAAATGTAGAATTAACTAAAATGATTTTATTCAATTAACATAAAGGAGCTCACGTGAGTAAAAGGGTCACATTCGTTTCACTATTACCAAATAAAACTTATTAAAAACATATCCGACTCAGAACAAGGCCATCAAATTTGACAAAAGAAATCTTATTAAACAGTGGAATAAAATAAAATTATATAACATCATGCAATTGAAATAAAAACTCATGCCCCAATGTCACATCCTATCAAAGCATTGTGTCTCAGTATCCTCTAGCACAAGGTTCTTTAAAGTCAACCACCTAGTCATCTGCTCCCACGAACACAAGGTTCGAAATCATCACAGGATCCAAATACAAACAACACACATGGAGTGAGTTATCACATTTCTAAATAAAATACAGATAAACAAAGACATAATCAATATAAATTATAAAAGTATTTATAACATAGCTCAACTTAATACAATCCACATTATTTCACCACTTTATCATTTAAAATTTATTTTTCAATCACCAATCACATTACGCATGAATCACACACTCGAGTCAAGACATAGCAGCACTCATCAATTTCATAATAAACAATTCAGAGGCATTATGCAATATTTATACTAAGACTCAAGCCTATATGCAATGTGGTACCATGTCAGTGAAAAACAACACCAGGGCACTTAGGAGTATATAACAGGACATGTCACACATTGGGTATGTCAGGTTGATCTCATTAAGTAAAATCATAAGGTGACCAGTCAGGATCACTCTGTTTTGCAAGAATGCTCCAATCATATGGAATCAACATATACTTAAAGGAGCACTCAAATCGAGTGTATCTACCCTTAAGGCCTAGACTCCGAAAAATTCATTAGGGTCTCACCTTCCTAATTCATGTCCAACTTCTCATGAATAATACAATACTCACGACCTCACATTTGTTTTCAAACACATTTAATACATTAGACTACAATTTAACACCTCAGGTTCCTAACTTGGAACCCTACACTTTTCTTTTAACACCTCGCGCATTATGCTCCAATTTAACACCCCAGGTTCCTAAATTGGAATCCTACACTTTCGTTTTAACACCTCGCGCATAAACATTTTTCTCAAGGTAAACACCAGTCGGGTTATTGTATAATTCACAATTCACAACACAAGTAATTGTCATAGAAAGTATTAATCACATACTTATTCACAACTATATCTCATGTCCACAATTTAACAACTCACAATGTCACAATCCACCATCACATGTTTATGTGTATCTCACAAATTAACACATTCTCAACTTTGCATTTATACTCAATCTTAATAATAATGTTATAATCTCAAAGCAACATGTTATCTCATAATTCATCACATATTCAATTTATCACTTATACACAATTTCAATCACAATTTCATGATCCCAATATAACAATTTATCTCGCTAATCTAGTAAATCTTATCCAAAATACATACAAATTATACAAAAATGTTTCTCACAACATGGAGAGTAAAACCCCTCAAACAATTTCACATAATCACACATGAAGAATTACAATACAATAAACATCCCAAAATAAACTCAGTTTGATCCTCTAAAGATCCCTACACGTTTATTTTAACCCCAATTGCAATAAACACATCCCTTACCTCTAAACGGGCTCATGTGTGTAGTTTGGTAATGATAGCAGCGTCTCTAGTGGATCCCTAAGATTACTCAAATTTTTCCTCTGTTTGCTCAGTTGGATTTTCAAGCATTAGAGAGAATGAGAAGGGATTGAAACCTCGAGTTCACTGTCCACGTGTGATGAGGATTTCTCCATCCACAGACAATACTTTGCAAATCCCAACGGTGGAGATGTGTGGAAATTGATTTTGAACCTGGTGTCCAAATTTCATAACGATCCAATGGTTAACAAGTCCGAAATCATAATTTTGCTAGGATAGATTTGGGTGTATGTGGCAAAAATAAATAGCTACGTGCGAGAGACATTCCCCTCACCACAGACAATGTTTTGAAGATCTCAACGGTGGGTATGTGAGAAAAAAGAGAGTTTTGGAAAAGGAAGAAGGGAAAATGAAATTGAGAGGAAAATGAAGTAGAAACGTATCATCAATGTGAAAACTAACCTAACATGTCTCTATTTATAACTAGGATACTCAGGGCTTATTATTTACTCTATTTTTCTTCGTTTTATTATTTTATAAAAAAAACTTTATTTTACGACATATGTTTATTTTATTTACCTTAAAACTATTATAAAATCTTCATTATTTTCCTAAAGCTCTATTTATTTTTAAATAAAATTCTTTTTAATTTATTTTACGAAAAATAGGGTGTTACATTAGAGCTAGTAATGACCTTGTAAAACAAAGAATACTAGGTTTTAAAGCTTGGTGATAAGTTTTGTATGTAAGAGGCATAAAGTGACGGTGAATAATACTTATAATATGTTAAAGTTAGTGAAATGTAGCATTTTGTCAAGAACTGAAGGCAGCCTCAGTCGTTGAGACAAACCAGTATAAACTTTTGTGTCTTATAATCTTTTTTTTTTGTCTTCAACTGACCTAAGGTGCAATATTTTTTATTTATTGAAAAATACGTTCTATCTACAAAATCAATTTTCATTGTTTGATTCAATCTATTGTGAAAATACATTATCTATCTTTCAAAATCTCATTTCAGACAATAACTTTGTATTTGCGAAAAAGGGTTAGAAAATTTATAAAATCACTACCCTACCTCGCCTCTTATGATATTTGTCGCTACAATGTTTATCCAATTTTTTTTTATAAAAAAAACTTTACTTCAGGCGTTAACATGCTATAAAAAAAATTACTTAAGAAACTATTTTACTACTTTTAATAAAATAAATAAGGGATTGTTTTGTAACTTTTTAAAAAATTAAAGATCAAATTACAAAGATAAAGAACTAATCAAGTAATTTAACCTATATATAAAGAAGAATGATACAATAAGATAGGTAGACACATGGAAAAAATAAATAAGGCAACATTAGGAATGTACAATAGTATTTATATAAATAAGACTGCTAAAAGGCCTTTTTTTAAAAAAACTTTTTAGCAGTGATGTACATATTAAGAAATATGATGAACATCTAAACTGCAATGGATATTTTTAAATTTTCTAACGTGAACTTATATAAATGGCGCTATAGAAAATAATATAATGTCATTCAAGCCCATTAGTATCGAAAATCATGTTCACATAATGTTGCCATTACATGTATATCTCAGTTCTTTATTAACAAAGATGTATAACTTAATTGGTAGTAAACCTTTTAGCATCGTCTTGAATTTTTATGGATAAAAAAAAATACATAAAAAAATATCAATTTTTTTATTTATTTTTAAAGCTATTTTAAAAGTTAAACCTCAAAATAATTTATTTTTTTACATCACAAAATAAATAATTTAAAAATAAATTAAGTAGAAGATGTTGGGTATCTTCTTTTTTTTTTTTTTTTTTAGTTTTAAAGCTAGTTTTAAGATAAAAGATGTTGGGTAAATTAAAAACAAATATAAAAACAATTGATAAAATAAAATATTGATATAAATAAATAAAAAGCATTATGTCAAATTAGTTTCGTCAACATAAATTTATTTTAATAAAAATAAATAAAAGTATTTAATTACATGTTAATTTAAGAAAGTTATTGTTTTCAAAATGTTAAAATTATTTAAATAAATAAAAAATAGTTTTAAGGAATATTTTAAAATATCTTGTTCTATAAAATTGTAATTAAAAATTAATTATTAATTACCAAAAATAAAATATTTAAAATATTTATATTTTATTTAAATAATACTTTATAAGATAAAATAAGTTATATGAAAATGATTTTTTATAAGTAATCTAAAAATGTATTTTAATAAGTGATGTAACTCCATGCGGAGCTTGTAGGCCTTGGATCTTCTTCATCAATGAATTCCTTTGCTTCTTGAGGTTTGATTGCAACGGAATGGAGAAGGAGAAAGATGAATGGAGACCCCACTTCAAGTAGAAGATGAGTTTAGAAGAAGTTCACCACCATAGGAAGTCATGGATAAGAGCTTGAAGGTAGAAGATGAATGAAGGGAGAGGAAGAGAAGAGCACGAAATTTAGTGCCTCTAAAGAAGTTTGAACTTTGAAGTTTAATTCTCAAATGATCAAAGTTGAAAAAAATGCACACACATGACTTCTATTTATAGCCTAAGTGTCACACAAAATTGGAGGGAAATTTGAATTTCTATTCAAATTTCACTTGAATTTGAAATTGAATTTGTGGAGCCAAATTTTGGAGCCAAAATTTCACTAATTATGATCAGTGAATTTTAGCTATGCTTCAGCCCACTAATCCAAGATCAAGTCCAAGATTCTCCACTAAGTGTGCTTAGGTGTCATGAGGCATGTAAAGCATGAAGGACATGTACAAAGTGTGACTATATGATGTGGCAATGGGGTGTAGAAAGCAAATGCTCACCTCCCCCTCTAAAATTTAATTGGATTGGGCTTCGCCCAATTCAATTAAATTTATTTCCCAACACACACATCA
The DNA here is from genome assembly GCF_004193775.1 of Glycine soja. NCBI lineage: Eukaryota > Viridiplantae > Streptophyta > Magnoliopsida > Fabales > Fabaceae > Glycine > Glycine soja. The sequence goes on from NC_041004.1 coordinate 28,894,496, forward strand.
AATATTCACTCAATGCATGTGAAATTACAAAATTACCCCTAATACAAAAACTAGTCTAGGTGCCTTAAAATACAAGGGCTGAAAAATCTTACATTTTAAGGGTACCCTACCTACATTATGGTGCCCTAAATACAAGACCCAAAAATAATGAAACCTTAATCTAATATGTACAAAGATAAGTGGGATCATACTTAGCCCATGGGCCCGAAATCTACCCTGAGGCTCATGAGAACCTTAGGGCCTTCTCTTGCATCTCTGGCCCAATCTACTTGGAGTTTTCTATCCAATGCCCTTGCAGAGTATGATTGCATCATTCCCTCCCCCTTGAAAAGGATTTGACCTCAAATCCCGAGGTTCCTGAAACTTTGAGGTTTTTTCCTCAACACCTGTAAAAAGAACAAAAACATATATATTAGTGGTGTTTGGTATCTTGAAGTAAGGTAAGGTCTGAAAACCCATTTCCTAGGCATCTTCCCATGGAGGAACATGGTTCCTCACCAACTCAATGAGTGGTGCTACAAGTATAGAAAAATATGGGACAAACCTTTTGTAAAAGTTTGTTAAGTCATTGAAGCCCAAAATTTCCCTTATACTTGGTGGAGTAGGCCACTCAAGAATGACCTTTATTCTCTTAGGGTCCATGGGAAGCCCTTGATCACTATTTAAAAAGTTAAGAAAAATAATGGAATAAAACATACCTTTTTCTTTATTTTCATGTTGATTATTCCTACAAAAATTACGACAAACCTAAGGTGTCCCATATGATATGAGCACCTAGGTTTGTATTGAAACAAAAAAATAAGAACAAACCTATCTAATGAGTCCCTGTGTACACAAATCATGAAGATGTTGGGTGCATGAGTGATTTTACAAAAGAGGGTTGCACCATTCAACACATTCATCATACCACCTATCATAGGGATTTGGTGTCTTATAATACCTATTTTGGGCACTAACAAAGCACAAGGATTTAAGCTCTTACAAACGAAACCCTCATCCAACAACTCTTTTACTTGAGGAATAACCTCAAGCTCAAGAGGTATGGCGGTGCTAAGGGATGTTTCCCTTGATAGGAGAAGGTAGAAAGATTGTTTAAGAAGGAGTGCTATTTTGATATCACATTTTGTTGCAAAATGATTTTCCTTTTTAACATTCTTCTTGGAGGAATCCTTTTCCTCTTTTTCCTTCCCCTTGGCCTTTGTAGACAAGGCCTTACTATCATTCGTTTTCTTTTGGTTTTCAAGTTTTCTTTTCTCATCCCTCTTATCTTTTATAGTTAGTTGATCTTTGGCCACCTGTGAAGGTGTTTGAGGATGCAACACAAATTTAGTGCCAAGATGGGTGAGGGTAACCTCATTAGTTAGGTCATTGTAAATGATCTTCCTATCAAATTTCCATGGTCTTCCTAAAAGAATATACCCTGCCTCTATGGGAACTATATCACAATTAACTTCATCCTTATATGGCCCAATGGAGAAAGGTACCTTCAATTGTTGGTTAACTATCATTTCCCCTTGCTCATTGAGCCATTGAAGTTTATAAGGTTTTGGGTGGGGAATGATAGTGAAGTTTAATTTGGAAACTAATCTTGTGCTACAACAATTGCAACAAGATCCACTATCCATAATGAGAGAACAAGTTTTATCTAAAATTTTGCATCTTGTATGAAAGATGTTCTCTCTTTGGGATTGAGATAGATCACAAGATTGACCTCCAAGGAGCCTTCTAACCATTAAGAGGTCACCTTCTTCATGGGGGTAGACTTCCTCACTACACTTTTCACCCCTTACTTCATCTTCACTTCCACTAGAGGAAGGGCAAGAAGTAGTCTCTTCTTGACTACTATAAATGTCTTGACCCCTCATTATTAGGGTTTTCTTTGTGGGCCATTGAGAGGCAATGTGACCTTTCCCAAGATATTTGAAGCATTTAATGTTGCTAGTCCTTTCTTAGGAACTAGTCTTAGGGGTGTATTTCCCTAAGGTATTACCCTTATCTTCCTTGGGTTTTGAAGGTACAGCCCCTAAAATTCCATGGGCTTGGTCCTTCCATGGATAAGAGTGAGAGCCATATGATTTTGAAGAAGGTTTTCTTTTAAGTTGTTGCTTTACTCTTAAGATCATTCCAATACTCTACTAGAGGATCCCCATGAATCATTCGTTTCCTAACAAGGGAAGTCCACCAATAGAGGGCATACCCTTGAAAGCTAAGGGTAGCCAATGAAACGTTTCTCTCTTCGCTAATATGATGGCAAGCAAAGAGTTATTCAACCTTCATTTCCCAATCTAAGTAAGCCTCAACATTATCTTTTCTATGGAAATATGGGAGGCAAATGTTAACCTCTTAAGGCCTTCTATCCTTTTCTCTTCTTTGGGAGTGATGTTTAGTATGTGAACTATGACGTCCTCTATAATAGTTTTTAAGTTCTTCACTTAAACTCTTGCAAAAGTCATGACTACTATAGGAGACATGTTTTTCTCTTTTCATTTCTTTCATTATTTTTCTTCTTTCTTCCTCTCTTATTTTCTCTCTTTCATCTTGACTTATTTCTTCCACTCTTTTTTTTTACCTTTTTCTTTTCTCTCTTATTTTTCTTTCCATAACTTAAGGGATCTCAACTCATCTAATATCTTATACAAGGGGTCCTTAGGAGTAGAACCCTCACCATTAACACTAGATGAAGAATGAAGACTCATGTTGGTTCATAAGTTGTGGTTCTTTCTTGGTGGGGGTTTGAAAACAAAAGGTAAAAGAAACTATGGTTGAAACTAGCCAAAATAAACACTAAAAGAGGTGTGAAAGATAAGGTAAAAACTAATTGGTAAAAGGCAAGCTATCTAGGCAGTTTGACAATGGAAGGTAAAGGAAATAAGTTATGAAAGTAAGCAAGAAATGCAAACTAGGCGGATCTTAAGAGTGTTTGGATGACCGCATTTAAGGTTCCCAACAAAACACTCACTATCCTAAGGGAAAATTGCCTAAAATTATTACACACAAATGGAAGTAGGGTGACCTATTGGAGGCTCCCAACTTACTTCCAATGAAAGGCCTTTTTGTTACAAAATTTGAAAGCAAAGCAAATTGTCAATTACAAAATTATGAAAAAAAAGTCTTCAATTGCGGTGGCTATTCTCTCTTTGGTGTTTCACTAAATTTGGAGTGCTTCTTAGTCCAATAGCTCTTAAGGTGGTTGGCCCCTTGCTTCTTGACTCAAATTCTTCAAGGGATGACACCAATCCTCCTTTCCAATTCCCTATATGACAACTCACAAACAAGGAAACAAGGAGGCAAGCAATAACCAAAGACCAAAAAATAAAATGAAAGCTAAACCAATAGAGTTTTAACATGACAAATTTTCAATGATTATTCAACAATTAAAGCAATGAAAAGCACATAAAAGCAAGCTAGGACTCAAATAGAAACTTAGAATGGCTTTAGAGTAGAGTAAAACAAAAAAACAAAAAAAAGACTCAAGAATCCTCTAGTTTTGGCACTTGTTTTCAAACTAATTTTCAATTGAAATTTCAGAACTAATATTGGTATAAAATAGGCACCAATTATAGAACAAATTTCGAGCCAAAACAACAAACACACTTTCCTTTCACTTTTTTTTCCTGTACACTGATTTTTCTGCCAACTTGTGTGATTTTTCTTATTTTTTCGTTTTATCCAAATCGCTTGGTTCTTTTTTTATAATTTTGTTCCAGATGGATAGAGAATTCAGTAAAAATTTCAGCTCAAAATTCATAGTAACCAATTCTCAGTAATGTTTACAAGTTCGTATGTTCAAGCTGCCAACACCAACAATTTCAACCTAGAAATTAAGAGTAGTGTTTATGTTGCTTAAGGCTTGGATAATTACAATTTGTGTTTGCTTATGCTTAAATGTCTTGAATAACACAATTCAAGAGAGCTTAAGACTTATTTGATTCACAAATACAGCCACAACTTAGCACCACAGCTCAACTTCATCATAGGCATCATGTAGGAAACTTATAACACACAAAAAAAAGTTCAACAACAAGACTACTTCTAGGAATTGATTTAGAACATGTTATGAACTAAATAACATGCATGAATTAGACTCAAAATTCAAAAGATAGGCTAAGAATGACAAGAATACATGAAAAAATATATCTAGAATTCAATCAACAAAATAAAAATTCAACACAAACTTAGAACATAATGTGACAATTATTATGACTAAACATGACTCTAAGACTACATGGATTAAGTGATTTACACTTAGATTTTTGTGTTTTTTTTTCTAATCAATATTTTGAAAGAAAATTTAGATCTAAAGGTTCAACACAAGAAGATTATGACTGAAAAAATGATAGAACCTAAAATCAACACAAAAACATGATTCAAGAGTAGATCTATAAAATTTGAACCATAGAAATGCAAGAACAAGTGTAGATCTAAGATTTAATCGGTTTATTTTATTGAATCTACTCTAAACAGAACCAAACCACAAGACAATTGAGGATATACATGGATAATAAGATGAAGAACAAGGAATTACAGTGAGTTGGCCGAACAAAAAGATAGAGAAAGCAAAAGAACATCACCTAGACGAAGATGCTCTTGATACCACATGATGTAGCTCCATGTGGAGCTTGTAGGCCTTGGATCTTCTTCATCAATGAATTCCTTTGCTTCTTGAGGTCTGATTGCAGTGGAATGGAGAAGGAGAAAGATGAATGGAGACGCTACTTCAAGTAAAAGATGAGTCTAGAAGAAGCTCACCACCATAGAAAGCCATGGATAAGAGCTTAAAGGTAGAAGAAGATGAATGAAGGGAGAGGAAGAAAAGAGCACGGAATTTAGTGCCTCTAAAGAAGTCTGAACTTTGAAGTTTAATTCTCAAATGATCAAAGTTGAAAAGAATGCACACACATGACCTTTATTTATAGTCTAAGTGTCACACAAAATTGGAGGGAAATTCGAATTTCTATTCAAATTTCACTTGAATTTGAAATTGAATTTGTGGAGCCAAAATTTGGAGCCAAAATTTAACTAATTATGATTAGTGAATTTTAGCTATGCTTCAGCCCACTAATCCAAGATCAAGTCCAAGATTCTCCACTAAGTGTGCTTAGGTGTCATGAGGCATGTAAAGCATGAAAGACATGCACAAAGTGTGACTATATGATGTGGCAATGGGGTGTAGCAAGCAAATGCTCACCTCCCCTTCTAAAATTTAATTGGATTGAGCTTCTCCCAATTCAATTAAATTTATTTCCCAACACACACATCAAATATTCACTCAATGCATGTGAAATTACAAAACTACCCCTAATACAAAAACTAGTCTAGGTGCCTTAAAATACAAGGGCTAAAAAAATCCAACATTTCAAGGGTACCTTACCTACATTATGGAGCCCTAAATACAAGGCCAAAAAATAATGAAACTTTAATCTATTATGTACAAAGATAAGTGGGTTCATACTTAGCCCATGAGCCCGAAATCTATCCTAAGGCACATGAGAACCCTATGGTCTTCTCTTACATCTCTGGCTCAATCTACTTGGAGTCTTCTATCCAATGTCCTTACGGGATAAGATTGCATCAATAAGTATATCGATGTATTGAAAAATTAAAAAACTAAACTATGAATTATTTTTTAAAAATATGAAATCCAAATTAAATTTAAAGAATAAATTTAAATTGACTTAAAAAACTAAACTATATATTTAAAAATATCAAAGTTTTATGTAACTATTATTACTCATTTTAGTAATGCCTTTTTTATTTAATACAATGAATACTTTTAAAAAATTGAAAATAGAAAAAAATATTTTAATTGATAAAAATTAATTTTTATTTGAAAATGTTTTATTATATTATATCACTACTACAAAAATGTTCTTTTACGATACATGACCAAAGACACTTCTATAAAACCGATATGATAAATTACGTTGTGGTATTTTTGCAAATTATCACAACTTTTCGAAGATGGTTTTATAAAAACCGTCTTTGAAACGTTTGTTCAAAGACAATTTTTGCTAAGACTGCCTTTGAAATAAGATACATAACATTAGTTTTATTAAAATTGTCGTGATATTGATTTCTTCTTCTTCTTGTTTTTTCTCACGACCAGACATCTACACTTTCATATTTTATGTGATATTGAGAGCTGCGGGAGTAGACTGGTGTAATCTTCGCATGCACATCACCCTCGGTGTGGCCCATGACGCTTTCAACACCTTCCTTAGCGAAACTAGATCTGACAAGCATGTTGTGCACATCATCTTCGTCGATCTTCCCACCATCTTTGATGAAGTTCGCTGCGACACCTACTATCAAATCTTCCACCCCAAACAACTCGTCTCTAGCAAGGAAGATGCCGCCAACAACTTTGCCAAAGGCCACAACACCGATTCCTCCCTCTCACATTCTCACTCAATTTCATTTTCTCTTACCTATTTTTTCAATTTCTTACCTAATTTTGATTTTCCCCAATTTCAGTTAGCAAAGAGATCGTAGATCCACGCTTGGATCACGTTCGAAAACTCAAAGACAACAGTGCTAGTCTCTAAGGCTTCCTCGTCTTCAATGTTGTTGACCATGGCATCAGTTTCGGTCTCAAATCTCTCTTATTAGAATGTCTCTTTGTCCACCCTGGTTAAACCCTAAACTCAAAGTTGCATTGCAGGAGCAGGAGAGAAAGAAAGAAGAAGAGATATGTTTGGGAGGGGAACGATGTGGTTAGTGTTAGGGCGCAAAAAGGAAGCATGTGGCGGAATTCACAAGCCAAGAGGAATGCCTTTCTCTTACTTTTATTCTTCAACACCTTTCAAATTCTTAACCCCTCCCATCTCCACCCATTGCTTTCATGTTTTTCGATCCCAACTAATCTCCAGGGTTACCTTACTATCTGATCTAGGCACTCTTCAATTTTCAATTTTTATCCCTTTTAAACTTGTATGATCTTATGAGGCCATGATATGGTCCTTTACTTTTTATATATTCACAACTACTCCCTGCCATTTTCTTGTTCTTTTTGAATCCTTCCTTGTCTTGGGGGATGCTATTATGCGAGTGTGAATGTTTAGTTAGTTATGAGGAAATGATGCTTTTATTTAGGGTCATTATGTTCATGTGCCATAAATGAGGAACTTTTCTAAGATGATTTCTGCTTAACAAAAGAAGGGATTGAAGCTACTAGTGAGTGGGGGTTCTCATGCTTAGAAATTGGTTGGAATATGGCTCTTTGGCAACGACACAGGTGTTCTGTGACACCCTCTACCCCTCACATATATACTAATAAGGAATAAAAAAATTCAAATATTAATTAAAAGTATTTTTAAAACATTTTTTTTAAACAAGTCTTTCAAAGGGGAAAAAGGCTCACATTCATTTTCTTCTACATCATATTCAAACTTGTCCAAATAAATAATAAAGTATTCTCGACTCAACAAGGTTGTCTAAGCTTCATACAATTAATATAGAACCTATATCCTAATGTCACATCCTATCAGAGCATTGTGTTCCCGTGTCCTCTAGCATGAGGTTCTTCATAGTCATCCACCTATTCATCTGCTCCCTCGAACACAAGTTCAAGATCATCATAGGATCCAAACACAACAACACAAAGGGAGTGAGTTATCACATTCCTAGCTAATAGAAAAACAAGACAATTAAATATACATATTATATAAATGAGATACCTCTTGCTTAAACATAGCTCACGTAACTTCACCACTTCATCATTCAAAATTCACTTTTCAATTATCAATCACATTACACAAGAATCCCACACTTCGATCAAGATATAATAACACATCAATTAGCAAACATATGCAATAGTTATGCTAAGACTCAATCCTATATGCAATATGGTACCATGTCAGTGAAAAACCACCCTGGGGCGCTTAGGAGTACATAACAAGACACACCACACAATGGGTTTGTCAGGTCACTCTCACTAAGTAAGATCATAGGGAGACCAGTCAGGGTCACGATGTTTTGCGAGAATGCTCCAACCTTATGGGATCAACATAGGCTTAAAGGAGCACTCAAATCCGGTGACCCCTAAGGCCTACACTCCGAAGAGTCCGTCAGGGCCTCTCCCTCCTGATTCAGGTCCAACCCCTAAAATAATTTTTTTTACATGCAGACACTGCTCATGAATTATACAATACCCACGACCTTACACTCGTGTTTTAAACACGTTCAACACAATTGCGCTACGATTTAACACTGGTTCCTAAATAGGAAGCCTACATTTTCTCTTTAACACTGAGCATCAACGCTTTTCTCAATATAACACTGGTCGGGTTATTGTACAATTCATAGCTTACAACACAAGTAATTTCACATCAAGTGTTAACTACACACTTATCCACAACTATAACTCATTCACAATTTCACATCTCATAGTATCACAATTCACCATCACATGTTTACACGTATCTCACAAATTAACACATGTTGAACTTTACACTTATACTCAATCTCAATAACAATATTATAATCTCAAAGCAACATGTTCTTCTACAATTCATCACATACTCACAATTTGAATCATCATTTCATATCCTCAATATAACAATTTATATAAAAGACTATCACAACATTAGGACTAAAACCCCTTAAATAATATTACACAATTATATCAAAATCATAGGTCGAAATATACAAATATCAAGAGCACAATTTATCAAGAAATTTTCATTAGGACATCAATATTTTATTTATAATCATAAAGGAAAAATTGCAATTTAATAAACATCTCAAAATAAAACCTCAATTTAATCTTCTAAGGATCCCTACACATGTTCTCACTAATCCCCAACTGTGAATAACTCATCCCTTACCTATGAGCGGACTCACGTGTCTTCAGCCAGCGATAGCAACATCTCTAGCGGTTCCCTGAAATTCTTTCACTTATTCATCCGACTGCTCCGATAGAATTCCCAAACGTCAGAGAGACGGAGAAGAGATTGAAATCTTCACTTGTACTGTCTTCATGCGATTCCTTTTTCTCCCTCCACCACAATTATCTCGCAAATCCCAACGGTGGAAGCGTGCGGAATTGAATTTCGAACACAATATCCAAATTGCATGAAAATCCAACGGTTAACGTAACCGGGATCGTAGTTTTAACGAGACAATTTTGGATTTCTGCGGGAAATTAAAATGCTACAATGCGAAGGGTTTTCCTCTAAGCTCAGATATAATTTTGAAATTCCCAACGGTGAGAATGTTTGGTATTGGGTTTTGAACATGATACTCAAATTTCAGGACGATCCAACGGTGAATGATTTTGAGATCGTCGTTTTTCTGAGACAGGTTTTGTGGGCTGCGGGAAAAAGAAAGGGTTTTGAGAGTAAAAGGGGAAAAACGAAAATAAGGCCAAAAAGGAGGCAGCTGACTTAACATAACTATTTATACCTAGGATACTCAGTCTATTATTTGCTCTATATTTATTTATTTATTTATTTTTTACTAAAAAGCTTTTTAAATTTATTTACGAAATATTAGGATGTTACATGTTCAACATGGTGGTGCTCAGGGGTTTAACAAGACTCTCCTGATCTAGTCTTTTAATGACTATTTGGAAATTCATCGATACTCTTCCTCTTTTATCAAATGAAGAATGGTTGCAAAAGTTTGACAAAAATAAGCAATCACCCGAGTACACGCGGTAAATTGCAAACATTTTCTATAGCTTATCACCTTTAAATGCATTTCATGTACACTTTTTATTTTCCATTAACTTATGAAATGCATCAAGGGACTCATTTTTTTTATGAGAGAAAAAGATACAAATTCCTAAACACATGTAAATAAGTCCTCTTGAACTTGACTAACTAATTGCTAATGTTAAAATGAAACGATGGAACTTAGATAATTAAAAATAAAGGAATGGTGGAGAATAATTGATCGAATAGATCAATTTTTAAAATTAGCCTTCTATAACTTTTCCAATGGACAAGCTTGTTTTATCTTTCAAGTTCTAATTACAATATACATTTTTTTAATATTTGTTACGTGAAAAACAAGGGATTAATTAACAAGAAGTGATTCGACACTTGACACTCATTCTGAAAGAGCTTATTAGTTCTTATGAATGTTATGATGATAATTATTTTTGCCCTTGTTGCAGTGTTAACAAAGGCATGAAGATTGAAGAATTCAAATTCATATATTGGATGAAATATGCACATTGTATGTGGGGAAGGGCACTAGGAGTTATGTTTTCTTTGCCATATTCATATTTTCTTCATACGGGGTATATTACCTTGAGATTGGGATTGAGACTCTTTGCTTTGTTTGCCCTAGCTAAGTGTTGGGCAGGGTCTCATCGGTTAATGGATGGTCAAAAGTGGTTTAGAGGTTGGAACATAAATAAAATAAATTTCTCTTTTTATTTGAAGTTAAATTGACTTGCCCTGACAGATTCTAATAACATTTTCTGTCTTTAGTTGTTTCATGATTAACATTTGGTCTAAACTGTAGGTATCCCTTAGGGGAAACAATTTTGTTCGAGTTAGAGGACTTAGCATTCGCAATGTGAAAGTGATATGACTAACATTCTCAGTGAATATATTTAACCATTGAAGGAAATATTGTATTTGGATTGTCTTAGGCTTATAGTCATTTATGTATTTGATTCTAATATTTTTTGTCAGTATAATTTTCCTCTTTTATGATTTTGACCCCTATACTTTTAAAGTTTGGTTTTTAGTGTCATAACATTATTTATTTATTGCCATATATACTATTGAATTGGTTTCCTATACAATTAAAACTTGCTATAATATGACTATAGACCTTTCTGTAAAACAAAATAAACAAAAATAAACAACATCAGTTTCTAGGAAACCGTCTTAGAAATGACACATTCTAAGATTATTTTTTTTTGGAAAAAAACCTTCCTAAGAAGATTTTCTAAAAAATCATCTTTAAATCTTCAAATTTTTAACAATTTTAAAATAAAAAATAATATATTCAAATACAGTTTCTTAGAAAATCAATGTAGAAACTGAGATTTTAAGACGGTTTAAAAACCATTGTAAAAAATGTTGACTTTTCACAATGGAAAATTCAAAGACGATTCATAGCCGTCATGGAAAGCATAAAACAACCGTCTTTGAATACCTTTTTGTGGTAGTGCAATATTAACTTAAAAAATTAAGAATTAATTCCACATGATAAAATATTTAAAACATTATATATTATGTATTCTTTAATATTTTTCAACGATAGTTTTAGAAAATAAAATAAATATTTAATTGCATTAATTTATCTTTTAAAAAATTATTCAATGTAATGAAAACTAAAAAAATAAAAATATATATTTTTAATTCTTTAATATAAATATTTTAAAACAAATTAAGAGCACACGATAAATAATTTTAAAAAAACAAACTAAAATAATTAGAAGGGTAAAATATGCAAACATTAAATATGAAGTATAAACATGCTCAATAAGTTATTGCAAACATCTTCTATTGAGATTTTTTTTTAGAAAAATCATTTGCAACTATGGAGTCAACAAACTCCCTAATTCATCCAATTCTTATATTTCTTTTGGTGTGCAAATAAATAATTCTCCCTTAGACTTAATTAGTATAGCAATAGTGAATGTACTTTATCTAATTTAGTTTATATAAATAAGGTGTTCTTCCATAATAATAACAATAATAAATCATGGTAAATTAAATTATTATGCATTAATTCTTTTGTCCCACAATATATATAATTAAACTAGGGTTTTCATGCAAACAAAAGTAACCATTTTACATAGGAACATGAAACCGAAAAGGGTCAAGTTTCAATAAGTTATTTATTTGCAAAACATCATATGTAATTTGCATCAAGTTAAAACGACTGCTCCAATCCTATCATATAAAGCTCTTTTGAAGCCTCAGTTCATTTACGCCAAATCATCCAAAATGGATTCTATGGTAGCAAAGTCTTCTTCCTGTTGAAGCAAGAAAAAAGAAGGAATAGAAATCAATAAATAAACAAAAAAATATGTGTCCTAACATGTTTGTAAGTAAAAGAGTAAACTAAGTTATGGTTCAAAGCTAATAAAAAGGAGTTATTTCACATGTTATTGTAGGTCAAATACATTTGTAAATAATACAATGTTATAAAGTTACTTTATATGTAAATCATATTTTTTAAATTTACATTTTTATGTCTACCAACTTATTCAAATATTACATTGAGTATGAAATTTATGTTAAATTGGATATGACTACTATGCAACATAATTTTTAAATTAGCAACTCTTAAGGTTTCATCATCTCCTTCTAATCTTTTTCATGTGTTTAAATTGAAGGGTTAACCTAAAGAGGTAGAAGAGAACTACCTTTTCATAGAGAAGTAATCAAGATGAAAAAAAAAGTCACATAAATAAATCTTTCAAAATGAATATAAAAAGTTGAAATTTTACATACCAAACTTGTCTCATTAAGGAGTGGGTCAAATAGCGGAACGTAATCATGACTTTGGTTCAAATTAGCATGGCTATCTGAATTGACTGGTTCTTCATGCTAATAGAAAAAAAAACATCAAATTTATGTGAAAAAGAAAAAACTATATATATATATATATATATCACTTAAGTTAAAGTTAGTTAGAGAATCTCGCTAATGCTTAATGAATGAATTACTTTAGGAGTTGTACCAATATACCTTCACACTTTTTATTATTGATTAAATTTACTAATAATGGGTGATCCTTTCAATAAATTTTAGTCGACAAAAATAAATGTGGTATCAAATATGTTGCTAACATTTTTCATTAAACTATTAGAAATTATAAAGAAATACAAACAATAAAATACAAATCATGGGGGACCAAACCAATAAAGACTACCTATAGGTAGGAAGACCTAAATTATTACCCCATGATTTCTTGTTATCTTTTCTTCTTTTTTTGGTAATATATATATATATATATATATATATATATATATATGCAAAATAAAAACAAAATACTAAATCTCAAGAACAATAAAATATCTCAATCAATTAGGAAAGAAAATTATGTGTACTTGCTCATAATAAAAGGTAAACTTTATTGTGATCATAAAAAATATTGTTATATATCTTTTTTATAAGGAGAAAATATTTACATACATTTGGTTCTTTTAAAAGCTAATGGAAATAAACAAACTCTCATGTACCCAAAAGAATTATATTAACCCCCAATTGCTTGTCAAATAACATTAAAATTGGGCTAAGTAAACAATATTTGGATTGTTCTATTGCTAAAAATTATCACCAATGATTGAATTTATGTAATAATATTTTGACAATCAAATCAATGTTTTAAAAATCTTTCACTAAACCTATGTGTTCATGCTCTTACCAAAGAACAACTAGTATGTTAATTAATTATTGAAAATCTCATTATATACATATAAAAATATATATATTACCATTAGTGTAAATCACTATTTTGTTTAAATGATAACTTTTCTTAAATATAGGGAAGCAGAAAAGGTAAATAGTTTGAAATTTTTCCTTTCATGGTAAAAAACACTTACATAATTATTCTTTGATGTGTTGATACCAATAATAAGCAATCCAAGTTAAAAGAAATAAATTTGGAACTCAAATCTTATAGTCCTATTATTTCCACACTCATGAGAAGACTGTGAATCACAATTCATATCGACATTTGAATGAGAAATTTGATGGCATCTGTTAAATTTTAAGGGTTTTGATATTGTTATTGAGAAACTCTTTTCCTCCTTCCTCTTTCTTTATTTTTCTTTATTAGTGTGTTTATTTTCATCTAACTATTGACATAAAAAATCAATCATACTCAAATTATTAAATTTCTCAAAGTATACTACATCAACTCTCCATTTGAATTACTAAAACTAAACATATAGGGAAGACAAAACTATCATAACAACTAGAGAAGTTATTTTACATACCTGCATGTGGAAGTTGTTAAGAATGTCTTCCATTGAGAAAGGATCATCAATTTCTTTGAAATGGAACCCATCAAATGTTCCTTGAGAAGCAAAATTATTGTCCATAGTTGCAAAAGTTTGATGATATCCTTGATTATAAATCTGGTGGTGTTGCCGGGGTTGAAATAAGTTTCCTCCCATAATATTTTCAACATTGTTAATGTCTTCCATTGATGTTGGCAAAGTTTGATCTCTGCTATAAACCTCACCAACAATAGACCCTAAAGAACTTGGTTCCAACAACCCTACAACATTGGAACTTGATGCTTGGCCTGATCTAAGTATTTCAGAAGGGCTACATAGGAGATTTTGTGATGGCTCATTGCATTGCACTAAATTTGAAGAACTTAATGCATCATTAGCATTAGCATTTAGTTTGTTATTGTTGTACTTGTCAAGGTTACTCAACAAAATGGATAGTTTGGATTTTAAGTGAGATATATATATTTCATCGGACTCTAAATGTCTCAAACTTTTACGTTTACTATGCTTTATTGTTTTTTCCAAATAATGTCTAATGTGGTTAAACACTAGTGACCAGTGTATTGATGCCTTCTTAGTAAAAGAGATATCATTGTCTTCATTTGCTTTCTTTATTATCGCAACAAATATTCTTTCAACCTGCCTTAAATAATGCTTATATTTCTGCAAAATTCATATAATAATGCTACAATTACTCACAATATTGAATACAAAATGAACATAAGATAACATATAAGATAACAACAATAGTTAATAATGAATTCTTCAATTCATGTTCTTTTTATATTGCAAAATATTATAATGAACCTGGCTTGTAATAATTTTCTAACCAATATGTATGAAATTGCAGTATTTTGACCATGAACTTAATTATAAAAAAATACATCATGTGAAAAGTATTAACAAAAGAATGTATATGTTATTAATTTTCTTGAATAATGCATATAATTTATATGTTATTGGTACATATTTAAGTTAACAAAAAATTAATAATGTTTAAATTTTCAGACTTACATGGAAAATCTGGAAATCCTAAATTAGATAATTGATATGCAATGTACATGTTATGTAAAATGTTGAAATTGTCAAACATCTCATTAGTTAATTATATTTTTTTGCGATCAAAGTAGTATTATTTTGAATAATTTTCCAATTCATTTAAGCAAGGAAAACTTATATTTTGAATATAATGTTAAGAATACAAAATGATTACTTAATACCAATTGAATTTGGGTGTATGTGTTTATGTAAGTAAATTTAAATTTCTCATTTGAGATAAAAAATTATTAACAAAAAATAAGCATTTTGAAGTCTATGATGCATTGCATGGAATTGTGCAATTTTATAAGACAAGTTTAGTCAAAGCCAAAAAATCTCCTTCATTGAACATGTGTTGAGGTAAAAGAATCCACAAACAAACACTTAGTAGTTGCCATGAAAGTAACAAACCTGCAGATGACTTGCCACATTTCTCCTTTTTAACCCTTCAACATTCATGACTTGAACAATTTTTGTTGGAATTACATCTAATTGAAACAAAAATTGAGACTAAAGTAAGTAATTAATCAATTTATAAGAGTTACATATATATATATATATATATATATATATATATATATATATATATATAATGCACAAGAATAAGTCATTATAGCTAACATTCAAATTCATGAAACAAGATTTAGAGAACAATTTATGACTCTAATTTTGACAGGGTCAAAGTTTTTGGAGTGTGTAATAGCCACATGAAGACAATTGTGGCTTCATTAGTCGCATTTGTTACTAATTTCTCACAATACCATGAAATGTGATAAAGGAAAATAAAACCTTGCATTGCAATGAAGTAAAAAAAATAATAGAAAACAAAAAACTACAAAACATACTCTTTGGGCCAAGAATATTAATGGCTTCCTCAAATCGATATCGAAGGTCTTTTGTCCAAACAAATTTGGTATTCTTAGAGGTAGTAGGTTCATCCTCGTTCACAGTATTCATCGATAAATGTTCCTTGCCATCATTGTTTTTCTCATCCCTATTATCTTCTTTTGAAAATGATGCACAACACAATTCTTTGTGATCTTCAATGATATCTCCAACTACTTTTGTCATAGTTGGCATCTTACCTTTCATTACAACTACTGCAAATTGCCAAATACCTATGAAATCTTCTGCTTTTATTGGTTTAAAGATATAGCGCATTACACCAGACATTAAAGCTTTTTCTTGGGTTTCTTCACTTTTGTCAACTGAAATCACTGGATGAGTAAGATATTGTTAATAGAAAATATCTACATAAATTATTTATGTTTCAAACTATTAACAAAACTAGAGTTGAAAAAAATGACTCAACATATGAGCAAAGACTCTCCTCAAAATAGTTTTTCATATGCATAAATTTCAAAATTCAACCCAAGACTGCATACTTGAGATAGAGGTCCCTTCTACAAAGAGCAACATGTTAAGTAGTTGAAATTTTGATTTATTTTGAACAAAGTAATATTCAAATGATATAATTTTGGTTTCGATACAAGCTAGAGAAATATAAAGAGGGTTGAAAACATATAAAATTAAAAGTCATATCTTTTTTTTTTTCAAACCTTTATATATATAACAATATTACTAGTTACTGGATAACATTAAAAGTCAAATATTTTAGAATGCATCTTACTTATGACTGGTATTGCAAATTCTTCATCGATGATTTGTTTTAGTTTGAATCCATCAAGATCTGACATATGAACTTCCATTATAATGAGATGAAAATGTCCTTGATTTTTATGAAGTTGGTCCAAAGCAAGTAAGGAATTTGTGGTACCTACAGCTGAAATACCAAGTATTAAGTAAGGATAATTATAAACATACATTCTCTCTTTTTTAGTGAGAATAATAATTAATTTTTATGAATAGTTATATCCATACACACATTTCTCTATGATTTCATTTTTTACCTTTTTGTTCTTCTTAGATCATCCTATCTCTTTTTTAAAAAAAGTTCACCCTATCTTTTCAATCACATTTCTCTCTCTCTCTCTCTCTCTCTCTCTCTCTCTCTCTCTCTCTATATATATATATATATATATATATATATATATATATATATATATATATATATATATATATATATATATATATATATATATATATATATATATATATATATATATGATTTTCTTTTTCTTCTTATCTCTTTCTTCCACCCCAATCACTTTAAAATGGGGTGGACATCTACCATTTTCATTAATTAATTATTTTGCAAAAATATAGGTATATATATTTTCCATTACATTGGATCCACTAGATAGTTAATTTGTTGCAATATCAGATGAAATAATTTGCCCAAATACTGAGAAAGAAGAAATTGCATATGGAGGAAAAACCTTGCACATAAGCATCCTTGATCTTAATTTTAAAGTCGAAGGACAATATCAATGGATTCATTATTCAAGATTAATCACAATTCTATACACAATCTGAGTCTAGAAACTTAATTTCATTTTAATTTGGGTAAATTCTTGCCTACAAAAAATAAGTTGAGTGAACTCTTTCTAATTGCAATTACCTGATGTATTGGTTAGACAATATGTCTACACCTTGTGTTAATCTTGTGGTATTATGTTTATAATAAATTTTTATCTTTTGTTGTTTCAAAAACAAAATTCTTAAGCTCCAAATAGATCACTCTAATCCAAATTTGGAATCAAAGTGTAATTTTCATCAATGAAATATAAATTTTTCATTTATAATTCTTTAATAAATCTTATCTGTTAATTCATTTGTAGTAGCATAGCCGAAGCAAAAAACAAATGTATTTAGAGAGAAAGTAATCAACACAAGTGTTTTCCTATCTTGTTTAGGAGATCACCAAACTCTTATTTGAAATAGGAAAAACAAAATATTCAATGAAGTAACTAGAAAATAACTTATGTCAAAATAAAATTAAAATAAAAATTGCAATTCAATTAATAAAAAATCTTGTTTCTGAAACAAACTGTGATGTTAATTGTTCAATACTTTTACAAATCTTTTACTTAAGATAAATATATAAAGTACCTTCCATATATATTAAACTTAAGATGAATGTATAAAGTACAAAAAAAAAAAGGCAACACTTAAATATATGGTACCTTTGTAATTCAAGGTTGTTAGTATTTCCATTGTTGTGTGCAGTGCAATAGCATCTTCATCAATAACCATAACATTCACATTGAAGGGAGACTTATTAATTTTTGAAGGATTGCACATAGTCACCTCACCACCTGTTTTCTAAAATTTTGGTTGAATGAAAGAAAAGTTAATGAAAGAGCTTTTATATATGAATTTCTTTCATTCTCTTTATGGGAAAAAAAATCTTTTTTCAATGAATACAATTAATGTAGTGTCAATTAAAAAAAGTTAAAGAAAGGTAAAGTAGTCATACTTTACGCTCATGCCCACCGAATACTAAATTTCATCAATGCAAGATAATATTTTTGACTGATAATTGCATTAAATATAGCTTTTCATATATTAAATATTATTATATAACTATTCTTTAAAACAAATATTAACTATTGCCCTGGAAGCATCTATTGAGGGAGGGAAAAGAAATTGAAAAAGACTATTTATTATTTAAGTAATTGGAAGCATTTATTAAGGTTATTAAATATTTGTTATTCAATACAGTTTGGACACTTGCTACCTAGATTATTTTATTTCTCTATTTATTTTAAAGAAACTGTGTTTATTTTATTTATACCTATTAAAAATTTCAAGCAACATTAACTCTTTTACTCAAAACAACACTAATTCTACCTATTTTTAAAATATTTTTCATACTAATAAAAATGAGAGATAACTAATTATGAGTATCATATTAAAAAGTTAAAAATAATTTAAATATATAAGAAAATGCTAATTACATATGTATTTTGTATGCTATATATCTTTCAAGATAGATAAATAAAAAGAAACGGTTAAATGAGATTTTAGTTCATTTGGTTGAGTAAAATGTGTGAATTATTATTAATTGGTACATGACTTCTATTCTTAACTATAAAAAATAAAATGAAATGGATGAATAATAAATACCTTATAATTTTTTAAAATTAAACTTAAAAATTGATGATAGCATTTAATACCATTTATTATTTTTCCCAGTTCCTCAATTTTAATTGTCATTTGAAAACTAAATTTGTTTCTATTAGGGTAAATACCATTTTCATCCTTGAATCAGTTAGACGATGATAGATTGATAGTTAAGTCCCTAAAAGATGAAAATTTTTAAAAAATTCCTTGAATTTATAAAAAATACGACAAATTAGTCATATTATTAGTTTTCTCCATTAGCACAAATGGTTATACCTAGGTGGCACTCTTGGTGATGGTGTGATAATTGATGATTGCCGCATGTTATCCACATGGTTGCCATGTGTGATTTACATGACTTCCATGTGTCAAAATATTGACTTTTTATTTGGTCTTTTAACTTAGTATCTTATTGTCATTTTAGTCCCTAAATTTAACCACTTATTGACATTTTAGTTCTTGAACTTAACATATACTGTCATTTTGGTCCCTGAAAACACTTTTAAATTAAGTCTCATGTTGCATGAAATTATTAGCACAAACATTACCATATTTCCTCACATATGTTCTTTTTGCAATTTTGTCATTTTAAACTATACTATAATATGAAACTAATTTATGAGTGTTAAATCTAGGACATTAGACCCAAAATATGAGTTCTTATCTTATATGAGTGCTAATTTATGAGTGCTAACAAGATTCTACAAGGTTCTAAACCAAATATTCTATCCAGATCAAGTTATTATCTTATATATTATTAACATGTGTAGAATATTATATTATTTAACTAATCTATTTTGTAGTTTTCAGGGGCGAAAATAAAGTATATGTTAAGACATTATAAAAATAAAAGTGTTAGAACCATGTTCTTGTTTAGTAGTTTTCACATGTTGTTCAATGACATAGACATTACATGTTACATATTATAAGTTAAAAATATACGACCTACAAATTAAATTGAATATAAAATATAGTTCACCCATTATATTCTCAATGGAAAAAAATAGTTATCGTCTATCATGTTGGAGTATACAATGTATACGACCTACAAAATTGATTATGATGAAATATAGTTCACTCATTATATTAGTTATATTGTAGTATAGAAAATAAAAGAAAATAATAAAAGGTGAAAAACAAAAAATATCTAATTCCATCTTAAATTTTCGTTAAATAAAATGATCCATGTTCTCTTTGTTTTTAATTTTCTCCTAAATTAAATAAATATACTGACTTTTAAAATAAATTATTTGTTAGTATCTATATATTTGCTCAAATACACGTTTTTTATTTGATTTTATTGAAAAACTAAATTATTTTAGGCTTAATTGAAAAAATAGTCCCCTTATTTATCCCAACTCACTAAATTGGTCCCCTCTCATTTGATTAACTAATTTAGTCTCCCATTTTTTTGTCCAATTCGGTTATTTGAGTTCTCAATCCCAAAATTAGACATTGACGGTTAATAGGTAACATTAACTGCTACGTGTGTCATAATTCTATTGGACATTAAAATGGTGTATGAAAATTAATGTCCAGTAGGATTATGACACGTGACTGTCAACGTTATCCATAAACAGTTAACGTCCAATTTTTGTTGGATCAAGTGGTCTCAGAATAATTAAGAGGGGGGTGAATTAATTATTAATGTACCTTGACTAATTAAAACTTATCCTTCTTAATGCTACTAGATTCAATTAGACTTTTACTACCAAGTTAAGAAAGTAAAGAGCAGTAATTGAAACTTAACAAAAAGTAAAAATGATAATTAAAAGTGCACAGCGGAAATTAAAGAGTATAGGGAAGAAGAAGACAAACACAAGAATTTTATTCAAAACTTGTCATTGGTAATCGATTACCATAACCATGTAATCGATTACACAAAGCATTTTATAAAAAGATGTGACTCTTCACAATTGAATTTGAATTTCAACGTTCAGATACACTGGTAATCGATTACCAATATATATATTGTAATCGATTACACCATTTAGAAATCATTTGGAACATTGCAAATTCAGTTAAAACTTTTTGAAATCAAATTTTATCACTGGTAATCGATTACAGGAAACAGGTAATCAATTACCAGAGAGTAAATACTCTGGTAACTTAGAAAAATTTGAGAAAACTCTTTTTGTAAAACAAAATTGTGCTATGTTTGGTTTTGGAAAAATCTTTTTCAATACTTCCCTTGTGAAGTCTTGACTTGTTGCTTCTTGGTTTCTTCTCTTGAATCTTAAATTTATCTTCTCTTGAATCTTGATTCTTCTTGATGTCTTTTCTTTAATCTTGAAATTAATCTTGATCTTGAACTTGTTGACTCAATCTTGACATCATTCTTTTGGGATTTTTGTCATCATCAAAACTACTTGAATCATACTTGATTCATCATCATGAAGCTTGCTTCTACAATTTTGAGATTGGGGACTCAAATGACCAGATTGAAAAAAAACGAGGGACTCAATTGGTGAACTAAATTGGAGGGGGGCTGATTTAGTGAGTTGGAATAAATAAGGGGACTATTTTTGTAATTAAACCTTTAATTTTCATATGTTTATTTATTCTCAATTTAGTTATATTGTTAATTTTCAGTGTTATGATGTTATTTGCCAAAAAATTAACTTAATAAAATATAATAAATAAATTAATAGTGATTACAAATAAAATAAAATATTTTTTATTTTTATACTTGATAATTATTTTTCATTTAATTTTCATCATCATAAATCATTGTTATCACTATAAACAATGTCATTTATTATCATTACGCTAATAATTTATATTTAGTATAACATTTAATTAAAAATTCAAAAGTGCTTTCAGTGATTAAAATGACAATATGTGTTAAGTCCATAGACCAAAATGATTAAATTCAGAAACTAAAATGATTACAAGTCTCTAAGTTCAAAGACTATATTAAAAAGTCAACTTTTTGAAACATAGTAAGTCAGGTAGATAACACGTGGCAACATGTATATGACACATGATAACCTTCTATTGTTATGTCATCACAAGTCAATGGAATTCTAAAGCTAAACCTAATTTGTCACACTTTTTGCAAATTTAGAGATAAAATTTAAATTTTTCATCTTTTAGAGACTTGATTGTGAATGTCAAACAAATTCAAAAATGAAAATAAATATTTACCCTATTATTAGTTATTAATCATTTCAAGAATTTGAGATAATATTAATAAATATTTGACCAATTATATTTATATTTTTAAATAGTTCTTAGATTATTTTATACATTTATCATAAATGATAGAAAAAGATTAATAGTGGGAATTAATTAACAGTTTATTATGTTTTTAGTTACTAAATGTTTTGGATTTTTTTAGTTTCTAAATTTTTTATTTTTATTTTTAATTCATAATTTTTTTCCTGATCTCACTTTTAGTTCTTTTAAAGGACTAAAACTAATGATAAAAAAATTAACTAAAAGTAAGGAAAAAAAATATGTTAAAGGACTAAAAGAAGATAAAAAGAGTTAAAATATTAAAAACAAATAGAAAATATTAGGGACTAAAATAAAAATTTCTTATTTAAGAAATAAAAAGATAATAAATCATTAATTAATAATATCAACACATAAATAGAAGGAATAATTAATGACACGTTAGAAGGATGATAAAAAATTTCAAACAAATTAATAAAATATCCATCATATTGCTTAATATGTATATTATTACCAAAATGGTCAATCAAAACGAAATGAACAAGCAATTTTTAAATTTTTTAAAGTGAACTTATCTAAAAATGGTGCTATTCAAATGATGTCATTCAAGCATTTAGTTTTTTATCCTTCTTTATATATAACTAGTTTGTAACCTGTGCGTACGCACGGATTGTTCGATTTTTTTATCCAGCAAGTATTGTAATTTTTTTATTGCATGGTTTCATTGCTCATCTTTCTTGTAAGGTATTCACCACTTGAGCCATAGAAGATGTTTTTTTGACCAATAGGTACATAAACACATATTACATTTTGTCCCTGTTGGTTGAGAATAGTATATGATGGTCTGTACTCAACATAGTGAACAATTATGGCTATGCAAGAGATATCTTCTATTGCATGATAATAATAATAATAATAATAATAATAATAATAATAATAATAATAATAATAATATTAATATTAATATTAATAACAATAATAATAATAATAATAATAATTAGAAATGAAGGACATAGATATATGATATGCACATAACAAAGGAAACTAACAACATATCAACCTCAATAGGAAAGAAGAAATTTTGACTATAATTTGTTGTCACTCATAAATATAAAGGGAAATAATTAAAATACATTGAACAAACATGAGCAGTTGATTAATCATCATCCTACATAATTTGTCATCAAATAAAATAGAACACAACCCAGTGTTTTGTATTGAAAAATAAAAAATCAAACACATAAAATTAATAAACTATATAGCAAAATTTATAGTGTTGGAAATGGAATCTATACTACTACAAAATTGGCATTCTACATCAGTTAAAATGGTGTTTTTACATCGGTTTTCACGCGTCATTGTAGCCAGTGTCGTTGAAGCAGCTGCGTCTTTCTACATTGGTTGGACGACCATCTTAGATTGAGACGGTTCAAAGACGGGTCTAGAACCACACCTATCTTTGAATTGTGACTATTCTACATCGGTTGTCAGGACAACCGATTTAGAATGTCCAGTGTTCTACATCGGTTTCGGCTCTAAAATGTCATAGATTGTCATCCATGGTAAAACATTCTACATCGGTTTTGCGTAATAACTGATGTAGAATGTCAACCAATTCTACATCGGTTTATTTAATAACCGATGTAGAATTATTGATTTTTTTTTAAATTTTCTTTTTCTACATGAATGGCAATAACAATGCAAATATAATTAAATTTTCCAGAATTGAAAGACGTATACAAGACACAAACCACACATTCACATAGACAAAAGCACACATTGATAAAATCTTTGATGACGGAAAGAAAAACAAAATAACAAAACTAACGAACATGATAAATAATAGGCCATACATTTATGAAAACAACAAACCGGATAGAGAGGAATAAACGACAAACATTTCATGCTCTAGTTAAGATCAAAAGCAAATTTTAATCACTTCCTACCACGCTAAACTGAATTTAGGGCCTATTAGAGACTCAAGCTCCCCATTTAAGAATTAATATCAACATTCCATTGAAGTTCCAAATTTTAAATTTGTTTTCTATGTTACTGAAATCTTGATACCCATAGCATTAAAAAGGATATTCCAAACACACGCAAAGATAAGGGATTGGAATATCCCAGGACAAAGTGAAGAAATATAAGCAAGTCAGGAAATAAAGGAGTAAACTGTAATGGTAAATATGAAGTATAAATGGAAGGTATTAGTCATTATAGATAATCTCCTCATCTCTTATACCTACAAACTATGAGTTATCTTTTATAGAACATTTTAATTGTAGTACTTAATCTAAATTCATAGGGCCGAGACCCAGAGAAGATTCTTAGATAATTCCTTGGTATTTTAAGAGTTCTCAAAATGTGCATTGGTTAAGAATACTATAGTATTATTTACCATGTTTTCACATCTTAGATTGAAGGACAGTTCTACAAGAAATGTTGCCACATAACACTGGCTATTTTTTTTAACAAAAACCAAATTTAACCAATTACATAGCTTTTAGGGGAGCAAATGAAAAAGAATGACTGAGACCTCCAACAAGAGTATATATAGTTGTGGCACCATAGAATTTACTCATCAAGGAAAAGAAAAAATATATATAATTAAAAAAAGAAGACACCTCCTAGGTCATTGAGCTACTGCACTTGTAAAAATGGACAAGGAAACTTACCACTAAAATTCCCTCTAGAAGAGATGATTTAAGCTTGCAGACTTCATCACTAATTGTGAAATTGGTTGATTCATTCCCGACTGTACTTTCTACTACCAATCTTTGCAGATCCCTGTAAGAAATGAGGTTATTCAACTTATTGGGAGTTGAACCATTCACTATAGCAGGAACTTTGAAAATAACATTGGAGAAAAGTATAACTTAATAACCGAAAATCTACATCCTCAAACATATCCAAAGACAACATAACGACATAATTAACATTAGTAACATTGGCTAAATTTAACCAAAAATGAGTTACAAGGTGAGACTCAAATGTAGAGTAGTTACTAGTTAGTATTGAATAAATTATAAAGAAACGAAGGAAACAAAAAGATTAATATTGAACTTGAAGTGTTGGAAAAATAATTCAATGCGATCATGATAAGTAGTTAATTACAATGAACTTTATACACGAGCTCGTGCAAAAAGCTGGTTATAAAATATTTCATTCATTCAATTCATGATACCAACAGCTGAATAACAAAATTTAAAATTAATCATAAATAACTACATCAGAGAAAGAGATATAAGAGGTAATTAATGTGAGTGAAAGAGAGATATAGAAAGAAATAAGAGGTATTGATGGGATGTTTTAAAAAAGTGAGTGTTCAAATATCGTTGTCCTTCCTTTCACCAAAAAAATTATTTCCTCCACTTGTGCCCGTTATGTTCTAGTACAACACGTTCTTGATTTGGATCCCGGATTTCTTCGATAGCTACACCAAAAAATCATTAGATACATACGAAAATCAGTAGTGAAATATGTATATGCATGTTGGTTCCAAAAAAAGAAAGAAAAAAAGATGTTTATATATATATATATATATATATATATATTAATTTACCATTTTTTTGCATGGCTTCTTTTTCTTGTCACAATAATTCTGATTAATTATTATGGAGTTGGTGACATTGTCCGCATTTCTATGTTCTGAAACTGGATGTTGCTAGCACTTCCATTTCAGTATGACTGAATTTTTTTTTTTACCAATATTGGTATAATTTTTTTTAAAATTATTTAATTAGTTATAAAAATGAGAAAATAATTAAAACAAGAGTACGTACATGCATCTAAAAATCAGAAAATAATTAAAGGGTACATATATCATAATTCTACTAAAAACTATATTTATACTAATTAAATAATTAAAAAACAAGAGTACGTACATGCATCTAAAACATGACTACTAATTAAATAACTATATTTCATTTTAAAACTATAAAAATGAGAAAATAATTAAAAGGTACAGATATCATAATTCTACTAAAAAACAAGAGTACCTACATGCATCTAAAAAATAGTATATTTCAACAATTAAACACCATAACAAGTTTTAGGCTTGTAGTCATACTTGAGATGTATATCTAGAAAAAGAATAACAGAAAACATCTAACAGTGTGATCGGAATAAATAAATTATTATACAAGCCAACCTTTGTTGTTGAAAACTCTAAGCCCAATGCAAAGAGCAAAAAGATGACACCAAATTAAGCAACTGTCTCAACCTGCAAGGAATGAACACAATATGTGAAATTACTAGGAGATAAAATAGATGACATTTAAATGATAACTTCATTTCAGTATGACTGACAATTATAACTTCATTTCAGCATTTCAAATTACATTATGGTTGACAATTATAAGCCTGTCTGTTTCTTTGTCGGAAATAGAATTTAGGATATATATATATACCGTAATTATAACTTTCTTTGCATGCATGGGCATAAAAACTCATTACAAACTCATTATCATAATTGTTATATGTTTAAAGAATTTTGGTCAGAATTAAGAGGATTTTCATAAGGAATTAATCAAAGATCTGCTAATAATCATTAGCTCCAACCAAACATGCCATAAAGAGAAAAAAAAATGGGTCAATTTAGAAAGTGGAGTTCATGTTTTCAAGCAAGGCTGCTAAGAAGAAACCTGTGTTAAATTTAATGATAAAGCATCTCAAAGTCACTCAAAGAAATTGGTAATTGATGAACCTTTACAACCAAGTACAGACACCAGATAACTTCTATTACTACAGCAAAACATATAGCGTCAGACTTAAAGGGTGCTCATTGGCACCTCAAGATCAATTAGTGAATCATGTATAATAACTACATGTCTTCAAGTACATTTTTTTTTCTTTTTGTTTCTAACAAGTGAAATGTGAGTACCCGACCAATAAGTACAAAAATGCAAGCAAAAAAGCATTAATAGCCAAAGTTCAAAATCTAGATCAAATCAGAAACAAGTGAAAAAACCAACAGGATAGGTAAATAGATAAACCTTTTGTTTATAATATATGCCTGAAACAAAAATGTTAGGAACCGTGGATAAGTGTTTTAAGGTTTAAAACCATAGGCCCAAAACTAAAAAAGCATCAAAGCCAGGCGAAACTCTTGCATTCCTTCTATTCTTGTCTGATAAATATATAATTAGTATTGCTGCCATTTTTCTCAACCTTTTAGAAAGGTTTTCCCTCCCCAATTGTGGTAACAATAGTTGATATAAATGCCTTGAGAACATCAGACATTATGTAAAATAAATAGCAAATCTCTGCTTCTTTACTTCAAGTGACTACTAATTTTCTCTTTGTGCCAATAACTATATAGATAAAAGGTGAAAAAATGTATACGATTATACTGCCATACTCTCACTAACCTCGTTTTGACTATCTCCACTGAAAGATGCCCCATCACAGTACCGTACTTTAACTCTGTTCCAGTTAAAGAAATCTGTGCACACAAGAAAATATACTCAAAAAAGAGAACACACAAGACTAGAGTAAGCATATCATGTAATCTCCAGAAGTGAATAAAGCAAGCATGCATAAACAGATTAATAGCCTATGAAAATATATATATTAATCCAGATGCATCATCAGACATTTCATATTTCATTTCACTAAACAAGTAATAAAAGATTCAAAAGATGAAAAAATCATCAAGTGCATTCTTCTTTACACCACTATAGTACCATTATCTTTACCACCTACAGGACAAATGCAATAAAGATAAGACCATAAATCTAACCATAGATTTACAACACATAAAATAAGCATACATGCTTCAAAGCAATATGTTGCTTTAAGCTGTGAAAACACTAGGTTGCTCAAATGAGTGATGACTCAACATTAATGTTTGCATAGATACAAAGCCTAATGCTGAAGCACATGTATATTGGATAGGCTATATAAAGCTATCAGATCATACAATCGAAAGAATATAAATATTATCATCAAAAGTAAATTTTGATGCACTAGAAATGGTTTTTAAAAGGATAAAAATATCCCAAAACAGACAAGACACTAGTAAGCACAAATAAATTTGTGGAACAAAATAGTTACCAGGTACAAGCCTCCATTACCAATTAGCATGATTAATAGTGGTTCATATAGTTACTAGCCAACTTGTTCATATGTTTGTCATTCTAATTTTGCAGTACATGTTGAATCACATACGAGTCTTTTACCTAGAGAAATTTCTTGAACAATTGTTGGAATAGTAATGCCAGAGTATGAATTGCCACCAATGTAAACATCAGTTGATAAAAAATTTGGATGTTCAATCAACCACTACAAACATTTAAGCATGATTGTCACAATTTAATTGACCAACAGATTTAACTACAAGGAAAACTGAAATCATCAGATTGTGAAATAAAAACAATAAAATTTGGAGGAACACCTTCCTAAGAAATTGAAGGACTTGGTGAACTAGTATCCAGTCCTTCGTTGAGTAGCAAACTTCGTTGTGGCATAAGTGAAGCCCGTGGAAACAGCCAAGTCTACAAATATAATGCTACTAACCTACCAAAAATAGTTATGGTAAATACCAGTAAATAAGCATAACATAATCAGCGGAAAAAAAAAAACAATAAAAGCTAAAAATATCGATTTCAGCCAACAAAATATTAGATGCATACAAGGCACCTTTGTCCATGAGTGTGGCCTCAAGACCAAATTGGGCAGGCTCCCATTGTACTCCTCATATTAAAATGCAAGTGGACCTGCAACATGCAAATAGAGTAAAATTTCTAAGTCTGAGCTCTTGTTACTTGGTACATACATAAGTATGGAGCAAAAGTAAAATTTGGAAACAGAGTTGGTATTACCTATTTCAATGACAAGGCCAGAGAAAGCTGAGCAACCAGGGCCACTAGTGAGCCAAAGCATGAGAGGATTCTCCTTTGGATTGTTCTCTGACTCATGAGAGGATCCTCCTTTGGAACAAAATAGTTACTAGGTATCAACTACCGGAATGAAGAAAATAAATTTAAAAAAATTAATTGGCAATATATGAACTACTATTAATTGCATAAGGTTGACAATTAATCATGCTAATATATTTTTTTTCATAGCCTGAAACATGAGAAGATCCAAGTCATGCATACCATTGTGCTTACCAAAAGAACAAAGATGTTGCTATGTACATAACATGGTCATGTCACTTAAAAGGGGAAAAATTTCAGAAGAATACACTTACACTCGAGGGCACACAAAGAACTATGCCAAGAACAACATCAGTATGCAGCTCCAGCTACTGAACTGAGTCCAGTGAGGTTAGATTCTTACTCTCAAGTTCTCATTTCAAGCTTTTCATCAACATATAAAGAAGCAAAACAACACAAAATAAAAAAGAATAAGAAGAAATTTATTCCCTCAAAATCTCAAATAAAAAAAATAAAAACAAAATTAGGTACCAGAGATAGCCATGGTGAATCCACAACCACCACCGCAGACATCCTTCCAAGAGTAACCAAAGGGCGGAACCCTAACGAGAACCAGCGTCAACAGTGGCATCCTATGCGGCAGAGCTCTGGGAAGGTAACCCCACATTTTGATCCTTGGTAAGGAAGGGTGTGAGAGTTTCTGGGAAGGGAGCCGCAGTCTTCTCTCCTTCCATTTCTTGGAAGCGCTAGAGGTAGCCTTTGAGAGGCTCCACATAGTCCTCGAAGCCTAGAGTGGTCATCGCCCAGAGCAGGTCGTCGCCGTTGATCACCTTGCGCTTCTCGCGCTGGCACTTGTCGGAGGCCTCGTCGATGATGAAGCTGATGAACTCTGACACGCACTCCTGCACCGTCTCCTTTGCGTACTTCAAGATCTTCGCGTTTGCCAGCAGCGCCTTCTTCATGATGCGGCTCACGTTCGCGATCGGGAGAAACCGGTCCAGCTCCCGTGGCAACACCTTGCCCCCCTTACCGCTGTTGTGTGCGCCACCAGAGTCGTTGTCAGAATCCGCCATTGACTAACGAAAAAATCAAAGGGGCGATGACAAAGATGAAAACGAAACAAAGGCACGAGAAGCGGAATCGATGGAGATTGGAACAAACAAAGGCACGAGAAGCAAAATGGCAGAGTTTATGAGATCTGAATTTAATTTTCAACTTAAAATCAAAGACGGTTAAATAAAAGCCCGTCCTAGTAACCTCCAAATCAAATACGGATTTTCAAAAATCGTCGTTATCGTATTTAAAAAGTTATACTTAATTTAAAAAATGTCACTGGATAATTTTCTACATCGGTTTTCAATAACCGACTTAAATTTGATGTCATGGAAACATGCTTTTTTAGTAGTGCTAGATTTGCTAATTTAATCCATATAGAAGTAGGAATCAGTGAGAAATTAATTAAAAAATGAATTCTTAATTAATAGTAATATAAAAGATTTTATTTAGAAGAGAATATCTATTATAATAGATTATATCTATAACCTGTGCGTATGCACGGGTCGTTTGCAACTTATTTATTTGTTTTGCAATCTAGAAATAAAATGAAAGAAAGTATGAAAATTAAGATAGATTTAACATCGATACATGCACGGGTTGTTTCTTAAATTACTTTGTGAGTTTTTTTAATTGCAATATAGACTTAAAATTAAATTTAGAAATAGGTGAATATTGTTTGAAATGAAATATAAGTAGCTTTTTAAAAAGCATAAATGTTTGAGAAAGGAAGTAACAAAATGAATAAAAACTAGTGGAATGAATAACAAATGAATTAGACTAATTAAGTGGGAGAAATGTTACACAGTAATTAGCCCTAAAAATGTGGAATCACGGGTAATTTGTTGAAATTGTTCCTTGTAGTTGTTTGCTCTATGAGATATTGGGTTTATAACCCACAACACTAGGCATCACGAGAGGGAAAAGGAAGGAACAAAGTAAAAATCGCAAAAAATAAAAATCGAAAAAACCGCAAAAAAGATACTCTGAGGTGGAGAGCTTGCATGCAAATCTCGATAATTAAGCACTGAGGAAAATGCATAAAAATTATAGCTTACCTTGTAGACTATCCCGTAAAACTCTGAACAATATCAGAAATATGAGTTTAAGGAAAAAATAGCAATGAAGCATCCAAAAAAACCACAAAAAATCAGACAAAAAAATGTTCATAACCATTAGAAGTTCAGCGTAAAGGGGAAGAAATTGTTTCATACCCTAAGGTATTTGACTAACAAAATTAAGCAAAATATAAATCAAGCCAAAACCCAAAAAAATATAGTTGTCTGTGGGATGGTCTTCAACTGGAAAGGGTGTCATCCCATATGACTTCTTTCCTATATAGCAATTCCCACGCATGTTCGTCAAACTTGAAGAAGAAGACAACTTCATCTCCAGGCATTAAGTTATTTTCAAACAGGTATTGAAACCATGGTTCCGCAAGGGATGGCAGACCATCATGAATGGTGATCTGCCACTGGTTATGTCTACCATAACCACAGTGGACAAAAATATTTTTTTTTTAGCCAAACAAAAAATTTGAAGCAGCTGCTGGAAGAACCTACAGCCAAATTATAATAGCAATTAAAGGACAATTTTTTTTAATTAGCAGGCAATGTTATCCGAATATAAGGAATATAAAGTACAATTATTTTGCTAATAGTTTTGTTTGAGTGTGTTTAAGAAAAGTTGGCACAAAAAACCAACAACATAATTGAGTGGGTTAGAAACTCCTACCAAAGGCTAGTTGTGTTGCACCATGTCTTGTGTGACATCATTTGTAAAGACGTACCTTCTGGTTGTAACCCCTGACCTTCTCGTTGATTGCCCATGGATAGGTCCCATGACATCAACCTCGAAAGATGTATTTTTTTCGGGAGCAAAAAACTAGATAATGACACTGTCGTTAATGTTGTGGGCTCTCCTAAACTCTTTCAGACCATCAGCAAAAAAAATAGCGGTTGCCATATTTCCGCATCCTAACAAAATGTGTGCTTCCATTATAGTAAAATAAAACATAAATTGGGTAATATGGCCTCCACTGTCTATGGTAAGACAAAGGGACCTCAATGACGTTTTGCAAGGAAACTTGTAAAGAATAGAAAAGTTTTTTTTTTGTATGTGGAAAAAGGAAAATGGGAAAATAGTTGGGATAGTGAATGCTGACCTTGCCAACACGAAATGCCGCTAAAAATCGGGTTTTCACCATCCAATGGGAGGGGCCCTATAGCACAATATATAATGTAATTAGTAAGAGAACAAAATATGAAGGAATTTATAAAAAAACTGAACAGAAACATGCACCCCCAAAAACGGGGTAAATGAGAAAACATTGGGTGCAGTCATGTCTGTGGTGTAAAGAGGATGATATACATGTAAGGAAGAATTCTCCAGTAATAGTAATGTAAAAAAGATTAATGATAGAGGAAAAGAAGAAATATATGAAGGACCATACTGGAACAGATAGTCATAAGGTTAAGATGAAGTCTGGTAAACTGAAAGAAACTTACAGCAATAGAGGTATATACGGAGGTACTCATTGTGACACCCTCTACCCCACACATATATGTACTAATAATAAAAGAAATAATTAAAAAAATTAAACTTAATTCAAGATTTTAAAACATATTTAAATACAAGTCTTTCAAGAGGGTAGGAGGCTCACATTCACGTTTCTAACATCATCATAAAACTTTTCTAAATAAATAATAAATTCACTTCGACTTAAACAAGACCGTCTATAAAACCCTATACCCCAATGCCACATCCTATCAGAGCGTTGTGTCCCGACGTCCTTCAGCACATGGTTCCTTAAAGCAATTCACGTAGTCATCTGCTCCCCCGAACACAAAGTTCAAGATCATCACAAGATCCAAACACAAACAACACACGGGGAGTGAGTTATCACATCCTAACTAATAGAGAAACAAGACAACTAGATATACATATCATATAAACCAAATAAAACTTAGTTACACGTAATTCACGTAATTCCACCACTTTGTCATTCAAAGTTCACTTTTCAATCATCAATCACATTACACAAGAATCACACGCCCTGATCGAGACATAATAACACATCAATTTCATAATAAACAATTAGCAAGCGCATGAGACAGTTATGCTAAGACTCAAGCCTATATGCAATGTGGTACCATGTCAGTGAAAAACCACCCTGGGGCGCTTAGGAGTACATAACAAGACACACCAAACAATGGGTTTGTCAGGTCACTCTCACTAAGTAAGATCATAGGGAGACCAATCAGGGTCACGATGTTTTGCGAGAATGCTCCAACTATATGGGATCAGCATAGGCTTAAAGGAGCACTCAAACCCGGTGACCCCCAAGGCCTACACTCCGAAGAGTCCGTCAGGGCCTCTCCCTCCTGATTCAGGTCCAACCCCTAAAATCATTTTAGCACACAGACACTGCTCGTGAATTATACAATACCAATGACCTCACACTCGTGTGTTAAACACGTACAACATATTGCGCTACAATTTAACACTGGTTCCTAAATAGGAAACCTACATTTTCTCTTTAACACTGCGCATTTACACTTTTCTCAAGATAACACTGGTCGGGTTATTGTACAATTCACAGCTTACAACACAAATAATGTCACATCAAGAGTTAATCACACACTTATTCACAACCAAAACTCATTCACAATTTCACATCTCATAAAGTCACAATCCACCATCACATGTTTTCACGTATCTCACAATTCAACACATGTTCTACTTTACACTTTTACTCAATCTCAATAACAATATTATAATCTCAAGGCATCATATTATTCCATAATTCATCACATATTTCATTTATAAACACTGCTCATGAATTATACAATACCATGACCTCACACTCATGTTTCAAACATGTTTAACACAATTGCGCTACAATTTAACACTGATTCCTAACTAGGAACCCACACTTTCTCTTCAACACTGCGCATAAACAATTTTCTCAATTTCAACACTGGTCGGGTTATTGTATAATTCACAACTCATAACTCAATACACATGTATCTCAAATCTAAACATAGTATTCTCAAACTCCAACACTTGAATAATTTTTGGAATCACACAATAACAACACTACAACATTATTTACATAAAATATTAATATAAATAAATATATAACTAAATCTATATATATATATAAATCCAGCAACGTATATCATATTTGATCATGAATTTTAAGAAAGTTTTCAATGTACCAATTCTAAATAATTATATAAACACTTTCTCATATATATAAGTATACATGAATTCATTTATATATATATATATATATATATATATATATATATATATATATATATATATAAAATCTAAGAATACAACACATAGTCTATTAGAATTCTTTTCTCAATTTCAAATATAATATCAATTTTAAACTATAAAAAAAACTAAAAAGCATGAATAGGGGAAAAATACAAACTCAATATCTCCTTACTTAATTTCATCAACTACGGTTCACACTCAACACAAGAGCACATTAATTTCACAAAAATTTCTCATTGGAACATCAAATGATTCATCAAACATATATAATTTATATATAACTCATAGTTATAATTATAAGGATAAAGTAAAAATTATAGAAACACCCCAAAACTCATTCCAATTGATATCTCTAAGGATCCCTACACATATTCTCATTCCCAATTGTGAATAACTCATCCCTTACCTCTAAGCGATAGTAACATCTCTAACGATTCCCTGAGATTCCTTAAGTTATTCCTCCGACTGCTCGGATAGAATTCTCAAACGTCAGAGAGACGGAGAAGAGATTGAAACCTCCACTTGTACTGTCTTCATGCGATTTCTTTTTCTCCCTCCACGAATATTATCTCAAAAATCCCAACGGTGAAAGTGTGCAAAATTGAATTTCGAAAAACATATCCAAATTTCATGAAAATCCAACGGTTAACGAAACCGGGATTGTAGTTTTACCGATACAATTTTGGGTTTCTGCGGGAAATTAAAATGCTACAATGCCAAGGGTTTTCCTCTAATCTCAGATATGATTTTGAAATTCCCAACGGTGAGAATGTTCAAAATTGGGTTGCAAACGTGGTACTCAAATTTCACGATGATCCAACGGTGAACGAGTCCGAGATCATCATTTTTCTGAGACAGGTTTGGTGGGCTGCGGGAAAAAGAAAGGGTTTTGAGAGAAGGAAAAAAACGAAAATGAAGCCAAAAAGAGGTACCTGACTTAACATAACTATTTATACCTAGGGTATTCAGCCTATTATTTGCTTTATATTTATTTATTTTATAAAAACAAACTATTTTATTTTCTATCAAACAAATAAATGAAATACCCTTTTTATTTTCTCTCAAATCATTATTTTAATTAATAATTATATCTCCTTATTTATTTATTTATAAAATCTCATCATTTTTCTAAAACTATATTTATTTATAAATAACAATCTTTTTTAATCTAGATTACAAAAATTTGGATGTTACACTCATGTTGCCATGTGGAAGTTTAAGGTGTCAAGCAAATGGAAGGAGTTACAATGAATATAGTAAATATAAATATATGGCAGTGATTATTGGAAATATTAGCGGTGAATAGTTGCAATGAATAGTTAATAATGTTTGTTTTGTATTTGTCTTTTACGCTTCCCTAAATTGTGTATATCCAATCTGTATATATTTATGATTAGACATAATGGATGGTAGCATTGGGAATCAAAAGTCGTCAATTATGTAGGATAATAAGTAAATGGATTGTGATCTGAGATACACAATAATTACCGTGTACTATTATATGTACAGAAACTATGCAGAAACCAATGCAAATAAAAATTGCAAAGTAAAGCTCGATCAATTAAAATCCCTGAGGAATGGAAAGACTTAATAAGAAGGGTAAACAAAAGCACAACAATGATGAAGATTTTTTGAAAATAAAAGCTAACAAGAAATTGTTGAAAACAAAAAACTGGGCCCCCCAAAAGAACAAAGCACGGAAATTAGCAAAACACGAAAAAAAAAACCTATAAAATAAGGAAAAAAATGAAACACAACCATGCACAATATAAACAAAAGCAAACTCAACCATGGACAACAAAAACAAAAGCAAACTCAACCATGCACAATATAAACAAAAGCAAACCGTAAACCACGAAAGTTAGAAAAACATAACCTTTACTTTTTGCAACCAAGCGGAGAAACCGAGTAAAAGCAAACTGAAATGGGAAAATGGCCTGGTCACATATGTATATTTCATGTTCACTATGTTACAAATATGGAGCCTTTGTTGCGTGAACACTCAATGGCTATCACAAAAGACAAACAAAAGCAGTACAACCAAATGTCTAATTTAGGATAAAAGAACACAATTGTAAGGGACTATATAATAATAATGATAAACAATATAAGTAATAACCTGCAACAAAACAAAAAGATAAGATAAAAACATAAAAATAAGATTGCAAAATAAATCCGCAGAAATGAATACTACCTGGAAGTCAACAAAAAGTTCATTGAATGGCTTGGACAACCTAACTATGGGCCCAGAAACTCTCGACTCTCCTCTTGGAAGGAGTTTGACATTCAGAGGGTGACCAAAGTCATAATCAGAACGCAACTTCTCTGCTAAGGCAGAAAAGTTGTCAAAATCCTCTAAAGAAAAACTCCAACCTGAAAACATAAGAAGATATTATAAACAAATCAATGTGATTTGAAATAAAACAAAAACAAAACAACCGATTACTTACAATAGCGACTTTGTTTTCACCAACAAAAGCAGTAGGCTCATCAGCAAATTTAATTTCAGTTGAAGCAGGACCACTTTGTTTCTTCAAATAGTCAACGATGCCTGCCATTTTAAACATATAAGAGAAAGAAAAACATAATAAAAATGACTGGAAATGAAAGAAAAAAGAGTTACCTTTTCCTCATATTGCACCTCCAGTTGCACATCCACTCAACAAAGCAACAATTTATTTTTTGAACTTGCTTTAAAAAATTGAAATTTAGGGATAAACACTTGTTTTAAAACAAAATAAAAAACTCAGAAACTATAGAAGATCAGAGCCTACATAATAATAATAATAATAATAATAATAATAATGAAACAAAACCAAAATATAAGCATAAGCACATTCCCATGAGTACGAAAAATATAAGCAACTAAAATTTTGATTTCTTAATATCTACAAAAGATGAACCACTTCCCAAATTGCATCCCTTTTTTAAGAAACCCAAAGAAACCAAACACAGAATAACAAAGTGGAATCTTGAAGCATCACAGTTCTGGGTATAAGGTTTCTAAGTCTATTCTATACATGCCTTGAAATGTCATGTATGCCTGTCATTTGTAACATATAAGAGAAAGAAAGACATGTTAAAAATGACTGAAAATGAAAGAAAAAAGAGTTATTTTTTGCTTATATTACACCTCCAGTTGCACATCCACTCAACAAAGCAACAATTTATTTTCTGCACTTGTTATAAAAAATTTAAATTTAGGGATAAACACTTGTTTTAAGACAAAGTAAGTAAGTAAGAAACTATTGAAGACCAGAGCCTACATAATAATAATAATAATAATGAAACAAAACCAAAATATAAGCATAAAGTATGATTGATATCACTATCATCCCAATTCGACATATCATGTGTCGATAAAGTAAAGAAGAGATGAAGAGAGAGGGAAAACGTCGATGAAAAATGAAGACGTAGAGAAGAGAATGATGAATTGAAGAACCTAAACTAACAATATCAAAAAACCAAACAAACCAAAAAGATCAATGCCACCCGCTTTCTCTCTGCCACCGCCATTGCATCTGCCTGCAACCAAGACAAAACTTTAATGTCCAAACTAAGGGAATATGAAACTAATTCACAAAGTTGAGTACTCTGAAGCTCTGAACACAATTGTAAGGGACCATAATAATAATAATAAACAATATAAATAATAACCTATAGCAAACCCAGACAAAACTTTAATGTCCAAACTCCAAACTTCCAAATAAAAAGATGTTGGAAAAATACAGCAACTTGTTGAACTGAATTAGTATATGACATTATCCTTAAGTACCTTCTTTGAAGCATATGGTGTCATATCATTTGATAGAGTGTAGAGCAGACAGAACTCTGGATGTCACGTACATTTTCCCTTAAATAACTCTTCCACAAGCTAACAACACAACCAAGAATAAGATAGATTTACAAATTTATGGGGCAAACAAATAGAAAGATTTTCTTCCGAATAAAAAAGTAAAATGAGTTCTCTTTGTTTATTGTTATAATAATAATAATAATAATAAACAAAATAAATAATAACCTGAAACAAACCCAGACAAAACTTTAATGTCTAAACTAAGGAAAGATGAAATTAGCTCACAAAGTTATGAGTAGTCTGAAGCTCTAAATGCAATTGTAAGGGACCATATAAATAATAATAATAATAATAATAATAAACAACAATATAAATGATAACCTACAACAACAATAATAATATAATAAAATTTTCAAATTTTAAGCTAATCTAATAATAATAATAATAATAATAATAATAATAATAATAATAATGATAATAATAATAATAATAAAAGAATAAATTGAACAAATAAGTTCTTTAACATGTGACTATTAGGATAGCGGAATATTAATCAAATTAAAACAACAAACTCCCTAGCTACTAAGATGTTTCAGTTCACCCGACTGTCTCTTGCCTACTCATGGATTCAGCGATAGTTCGAAAGGTTGACATATATCGGGAATTCCCGGATCTACGCTTATTAATTCTCCAATCTTATTTAAGTCAATATAGAACTAACTCCTAAGAGTTGCTACTCTGATATCAACATTTCTTTAAATAAATAAAAAATACAAAAAGAGCACCTTTGTAATACATTGAAAATGATATTACTCATCATCAAAATATCACTACACAAAAGAACTAATCACTTTACTAAAACATGTTCAAATAGGACAACAATTAGAATCCCTTGCACATGTTTCTCCCCATTTTAATTAACTTCTTAGTCAAAACAATGAATTAAATTATGAGTGAACTTTCAAAGCTTATCATGGATAGTTTTCAGGGACTTCCAGCAAAATCATTTATCATTTCTAGATCATTTTCAGTTCACAAAACAAACAATAAAGGCTAAAACAGAACATCCAACAAAAGGTCATTTCGTAAGAATAATAACAAATTCATTTCTCACTCAAATTGAACATATTTTATATGGATTTATATGCCCAAAAAGCCTATTTTTGTAATATAATTTTAATGTTATAATACAAAGTCTTAGTAAGTCACATCATTCAATTTTGTGAGACATGTCACAATAGAAATTTTCACAAACACTTCATATGCACAATTTTTAATACCAAACAACATAACAATCATATATATCAAACTTGACCATCGCGTCATTTACTGCGAGTGATGTCATACCGAGCTAGTAATATCAAACAACATAACAATAATATATATCAAACTTTAAATTAAATAGGTATTCAAGAATATCCAAATGCAAAGATATCATACTGAGCTAGTGATCTCATAGACAATGATAGCAGCAACAGAACCTCTATAATACATTGAAAATGATATTACTCATCATCAAAAGATCACTACACAAAAG
Organism: Glycine soja; assembly: GCF_004193775.1. NCBI lineage: Eukaryota > Viridiplantae > Streptophyta > Magnoliopsida > Fabales > Fabaceae > Glycine > Glycine soja. The sequence goes on from NC_041004.1 coordinate 28,934,218, forward strand.
AACAAATCACTTTACTAACACATGTTCAAATAGGACAACAATTAGAATCCCTTGCACATGTTTCTCCCCATTTTAATTAACTTCTTAGTCAAAATAGTGAATTAAATTATAAGTGAACTTTCAAAGCTTATCATGGATAGTTTTCAGGGACTTCCATCAAAATCATTTATCATTTTCAGTTCACAAAACAAACAATAAAGGCTTAAACAGAACATCCAACAAAAGGTCATTTTGTAAGAATAATAATAAATTCATTTCTCACTCAAATTGAACATATTTTATATGGATTTATATGCCCCAAAAGTCTATTTTCATAATATAATTTTAATTTTATCAACCAAAGTCTTAGTACATTCCAGCATTCAATTTTTTTACACATGTCACAATAGAAATTTTCACAAACACTTCATATGCACAATTTTTAATAATAAACAACATAACATTCATATATATCAAACTTGACTGTCACGTCATTTACCGCGCTAGTGATATCAAACAACATAACAATCATATATATCAAACTTTAAATTAAATAAAGAAACTTAAACCTTGTTAGGTTCCTGAATAAAATATTAAGCATCAAATTTTGATGCTGCAAAAAAAAATGAACAGTAAAACAGTTTCTACACCACCACCAAGCCCACATTGAAAATTTATTTATTGAAAAGAAACTATATAATCAAGCTCAAGCACATACAAACCAACAGTTTTGCAAATTGAAAAATAAAGAAGTTATTATTTCATCCAAAATCCATTAAAAAAATACAAATGGGTTAAATCCAATTAATGGAGGAAAAAAAATTGACATGCAAAAAAGGAGAGCACAAAGCATACTTCGTCGAACAAAAAGAGCTTCAACACCTATTAGCTGGCGAGAATATCACAAAACATAGGGTAACAGCGGATCGAAACCTAGACCAAAAACACAGAAAAACAAAAACTTAACATGCATCAGAACAAGAAGAAAACACGAATGAGAAGAACAGCGGGGAAAGAAAAGCAAAACCTCTTTGCAGTCGAAAAAATGCACTCCAACAAAACCAAGCACGACCGGAACCGAGCTGAAGAATGGACGAAAGTGAACAAAGCCATTCACTAATTCTTCGGCCATAGCAGAAAATACTCGCAGAGAAAAGGAAGGTTAAAAAAAATTAGATACCAAGCTGCCGTGAAAGAAAAAAAAGAGGAAATACTTGAGGTGAGTGTGTTGCGGTCAAAACTCATCCTTAGCAACTTGCGGGCATGGAGCCGGAATCGCCAGCATGAACGAAGAAACAAAATAAATGGAAAAGAGAAGAAGATTCAGGAAGAGAAAGATGGAGAAAGAGAAGATTAAGGGAGAAAACTCAACAGAGAGAAGAAACAGTAATGGAGAAGACACGCACAGTTCCGATTATTAAGCGGAATTAAATGAGCCGTTAAATCCGCCAATCAGGGAGCGACACGTGGCAATGGAAAAAAAAAACTCATCATCAAAAGATTTCTACACAAAAGAACTAATCACTTTACTAACACATGTTCAAATAGGACTACAATTAGAATCCCTTGCACATGTTTCTCCCCATTTTAATTAACTTCTTAGTCAAAACAGTGAATTAAATTATGAGTGAACTTTCAAAGCTTATCATGGATAGTTTTCAGGGACTTCCAGCAAAATCATTTATCATTTCTAGATCATTTTCAGTTCACAAAACAAACAATAAAGGCTGAAACAGAACATCCAACAAAAGGTCATTTTGTAAGAATAATAACAAATTCATTTCTCACTCAAATAGAACATATTTTATATGGATTTATATGCCCCAAAAGCCTATTTTCATAATATAATTTTAATTTTATAATACAAAGTCTCAGTAAGTCCCAACATTCAATTTTGTGAGACATGTCACAATAGAAATTTTCACAAACACTTCATATGCACAATTTTTAATACCGAACAACATAACAATCATATATATCAAACTTGACCATCGCGTCATTTACTGTGAGTGATGTCATACCGAGCTAGTAATATCAAACAACATAACAATAATATATATCAAACTTTAAATTAAATAGGTATTCAAGAATATCCAAATGCAAAGATATCATACCGAGCTAGTGATCTCATAGACAATGATAGCAGCAACAAAACCTCTATAATACATTGAAAATGATATTACTCATCATCAAAAGATCACTACACAAAAGAACAAATCACTTTACTAACACATGTTCAAATAGGACAACAATTAGAATCCCTTGCACATGTTTCTCCCCATTTTAATTAACTTCTTAGTCAAAATAGTGAATTAAATTATAAGTGAACTTTCAAAGCTTATCATGGATAGTTTTCAAGGACTTCCATCAAAATCATTTACCATTTCTAGATCATTTTCTGTTCACAAAACAAACAATAAAGGCTTAAACAGAACATCCAACAAAAGGTCATTTTGTAAGAATAATAACAAATTCATTTCTCACTCAAATTGAACATATTTTATATGGATTTATATGCCCCAAAAGTCTATTTTCATAATATAATTTTAATTTTATCAAAAAAAGTCTCAGTAAGTCCCAGCATTCAATTTTGTGACACATGTCACCATAGAAATTTTCACAAACACTTCATATGCACAATTTTTAATACTAAACAACATAACAATCATATATATCAAACTTTAAATTAAATAAAGAAACTTAAACCTTGTTAGGTTCCTGAATAAAATATTAAGCATCAAATTTTGATGTTGCAAAAGAAAAATGAACAGTAAAACAGTTTCTATACCACCACCAAGCCCACATTGAAAATTTATTTATTGAAAAGAAACTATATAATCAAGCTCAAGCACATACAAACCAACAGTTTTGCAAATTCAAAAATAAATAAGTTATTATTACATCTAAAATCCATTAAAAAAATACAAATGGGTTAAATCCAATTAATGGAGGAAAAAATATCGACATGCAAAAAAGGAGAGCATGAAGCATACTTCGTCAAACAAAAAAAGCTTCAACACCTATTAGCTGGCAAGAATCTCACAAAACATAGGGTAACAACGAATCAAAACCTAGACCAAAAACACAGGAAAACGAAAACTTAACATGCATCAGAACAAAAAGAAAACACGAATGAGATGAATAGCAGGGAAAAAAAAGCAAAACCTCGTTTGCAGTCAAAAAAATGCACAACAACAAAACCAAGCACAACCGAAACCGAGCTGAAGAACGGACGAAAGTGAACAAAGCGATTCACAGATTCTTCGGCCATAGTGGAAAATACTCGCAGAGAAAAGGAAGGTTAAAAAAAAATTAGATACCAAGCTACCGTGAAAGAAAAAAAAAGAAAAAATGGAAGAAATACCTGAGGTGAGTGTGTTGCGGTCAAAACTCATCCTCAGCAACTTGCGAACATGGAGCCGGAATCACCTGCATGAACGAAGAAACAAAAGGAATAAATGGAAAAGAGAAGAAGATTCAGGAAGAGAAAGATGGAGAAAGAGAAGATTGAGGGAGAAAACGCAGAGGGCGAAAACTCAAGAGAGAGAAGAAAGAGTAATGGAGAAGACACGCAAGTATTAAGCGGAATTAAATGAGCCGTTAAATCCGCCTATCAGGGAGCAACATGTGGCAATGGTAACAAAAAATGGTGGAGAAAAAAAGAGGGGCAAAATGACCAAAAAACCAATAAATTGGACACGTGTCAAACTCTCAACCATGGGCATTTTAGGGTTTTCCACGACCTTCTCTTTTATTATATACCTTGGATTGGACTAGTGTTCCAATCCGGCATTGCTAGGGTATTTATGTCTTTGAAATATCAAGTTGATATAAAAAAAATTGACTATTTATTCTTCACTCTAGCTAGAAACTGCAATTTAAATCTAATCACTACAAAATATTGGTTACACCTCAAATTCATGCACATTATAATTAAGTTTTTTTTTTTTACAGAAATATACATTATAAGTTTTTTTACAGCAAAATATACATTATGAGTTATAATTAGCTAAAATATTTCTTTTTTCACTAAGGATTTTTTTTTTCAAAATCTACCAATACGTTAATTTTATAATTACTACACAATTTAGCATGTTTTTACAATTCAAGTTGCTAAATGTGAAAAGAAAATAAGAATATAAAGGTTTAGATAAAAAAAATTGGGTTGTAATTATAATATTTTGATGAAATCATATTACTATGTTCCTTTTAATTAAAATAAACATTCAAATAAACTTAATTTAAACAACTTAATCCAGTGCACTGGGTAGAACTAAGTTCAAGTTTCTTAAGTAAAACTTAAGTTTGATTATTTATTGTAGATGGAAAAATTGTAATTCAAAGCAAAAATCTTGTTAAAAATGATTAATCAAGACACATATAAAGATGAATTATTGACAAAACTTATGATACTCAGCAAAACCTTTGAGTGTCTATCATTGTTTGTCATCTAATGCTTATTACATATTAAATATATTAATAAATTACTTTTTTGTAAAATAATTATTATTATTTAATTTAAATAATAAATATTGAATGATTTAAAATTAATTATATTTTGTATTTTCTATTATTATTTAAATAATATATGAATTTCAACTTGGACGAAAATTAAATTTAATTTCAAAGAACAAAATATTTTATATCTTAAAAAGCTCCTTTTATTCAGTAAAAATAACACTTTTTTAGAAGGAAAAAAACACATTTTATATACAATATATATGGTAATTAAAGTCTTTTTTTTTTACAAAACCCATTTGGTTATTTATTACAAATCAAATATTTTAAATCTTATCCCCTCTTCATTTATGAAATTGTAATGGGTAAAAGTTAATCTTTCCTATCCCCTCAAAGAAATGATATTTTTGTCTTTTATTTAAAATATAGGAAAATTTACATGATACATGCTGAAAGTAAAATATTTTAAATTAGAGTTAAATTAAGTAATTTAAACTTAAAGAGAACAATAATCTTAATATATACAAATCTACTTACGTCAGAAGTCAATCTTTCCATCTAATTGCATGACGAGGATGCGCAACACAAAATGCCAACGCCAACGTGGGTACGTGGTCAAGGTGAAATTTCGAGTAAATAGGAATTTTAGTCCTTGACTTTGTAGCCCTTTTGCATATTAGTCCCTAGCTTATTGAAATGTTAAAAATAGTCCATATCTTTACATCCGTTATGCAAATAAGTCTCTGCTGTTAAAATCTAATTTCCTCTGTTAGTCAAATGTCTATGTGGCAAACCTTAGTTCATGTAAGCAAACACATGTGACAAGTTTGAGTTCATGTTAGCAATCCCATATGGCAAGGACTGAATTGAAAAATTAGGAAAAGTTAGGTTAAAAAGCATTCAAAAATGAAGTAAACGCATTTTCCCCCATAACGCGGTTTCATTGTCTTACTGTTATTTGTAGGGTTTTTTAACTGTTCGCACTTTGCTCTTTCCTCGACAGCATTCCCTTTGTCGGTGATTGTAAGTCTTTGCGCTTGGCAGTCAGGTTTGTGGTTGTTTTGTGTTTGTTTTTGTTTGCATTGTTTCTGTGGATTCATTTGGGGTTTTATATGTTGAAGGGTTTTCATTTGCATTGTCTTCACACTTCGCAGTGAGGTTTATAGTCCTTTATTATTTTGATTTATGATGCTCTGTTTTTATAGATGACATTGCATTTTGTTGTGTGATGCGCCTATGTTTGAGTTAGGTTTTTTATTTCCTAATATATGGCAATGTTTATGGTTTCTGATTGTGTGGAATGAATGACAATATAACTTTAATATTGCACCATGGAGCAAGATTCACTCCACGTTCCAGTGATGGAAAAGGTTGCATATATAGGCGAAGAATTTGACGTTTGGGAGGATATATCTGCAGATTGCATGAACACATTTATCCTATATGATCTGATGAAAGCTTGTAAGAAGTATAGCAATATAGGAGATTGATTGTTTTTGGTTGATTGATAAGGACTTAGATTTTAATCATGGGTTAAGGAGTTGTACAACAGATGGATATATATTATACTTAGTGAGGGATGCTTTGGAAAATGAGAATTAGATAAACGTTTATTTTCATCATGAAGTAGATCCAATTTTAGAACAAGTCCCACAAATGTTGTACTTGGAATGTCATCCAATTCCAGAAGTTGTTGAGAATGAGGATGATTTAGATGATGTACCTGTTGCTGGCCATGAGGAAGGTAAGTTTTAATTCATCTGTACTTGGTCCAACATGGTTACCATAATTTTGAATAATTTTGGAATTTAATGTTTATAATTAATTAATATAATTTATTTGTACTTGATCATCATTGATGCAGATGTTGGTGGTAGAGAGAAAGGTATTAATGTGGACGCTGGTGCTGGTGAGCAGAGAGAGACGTTGGTGGTGGTGAAGAAAGAGATGTTGGTGCTGGTGAGCAGAAGTTGGAATTAGGGATGGAGTTTGGTACTCTGGTTGAATTTAAATCTTCCTTGAGGGAGTATAGCATATTCATGGGCAGGGAGTTCAAGTGGAAGAAGAATGATAAACAGAGGGCTAGAGCAAAACGCAAGAAGGCATTTTGTGATTAGGAGATCTATTGTGCAAAGAATGAACTCAGAAACTCTTTTCAGATCAAGTCATTTAATCTACATGTAAAATGAATTCTTGTGCATTCTTTCATTTAATCTACATGTGCATTCCTGCTGCTCATGTTCAAGAAGGTCCTGTGGAGATTAATTTATCTCAGCCTAATTTGTCACGATAGTGACATGGAGTTCATGGTAAATATTTGTCACAACAGAATATTTTTATCTCAACCTAATTTGTTGCAGCACTCCATTTTTATATATTACAAGTGTTATTCATGTTTGGCATTTGCATGTAGGTCCCTACAACTATTGTTCCACCAGTAGCAAGGAATAAGCTAAACATAACAAGGCCCAAACAAAGGAAGGTTGCTGATAAAGATGATGCAGTATAAAAAATGAAGAAAACTAAAGACCCATTTTTTGTTTTATTTTGTTATTAGTATGTGTAGTTGTATATCACTAATTTTTATTTTGTTATTAGGATTCAATAGTTGGATATTTTGAAAGCTTGAATGATGTAAACATTATGGTACTTGTATATGAAAACTTCACTTATTATGATTCAGTAGTTGGATATTTTGAAAGCTTAAACAATGTAAACATTATGGTACTTGTATATGAATGCTTCACTTATCTATTTTGGTTTATGGTGTGAAAGCTTTATATGGTGTGAAAGCTTGCCCTGCTGAACAATTGCTTGTAACTACCACGCTTTGGTATGTGAAACGAAATTATGGCTGAGCCATGTTGGTTCTCTGGTTTAGGAAGTGTTAAATGATATTTGCTAGCAGTTCTCTGGACTAGGACCAGTGTTAAACCTTACATCAGCTTCTAGACTTTGAAAAATAATCACATGATTTAATGTCTGTTTCTTCTCTTTCTTTTATAATTTACACATTGTTTTGGAGCTAGACTAGGACCACCTAGTTTAGTGCTTTTTTTTTCCGGATTGGTTTTTCAAAATTTCTCATGCATTTGCTACTTCAATAACTTCAACAAGCTATACAACAACAAATTTTATTTAATAAATAACAATAAAATTATATTTAATTCAACTGGCTATACAACAACAAATTTTATTTAATAAATAAAATTATATTTAATTGGACTAGGTTTAGGCGAATTGATTAAACTGCAAATTTCAGCAACAAATTTCAGTAACCAATTATATTTAATTGAAATGGGTAATTGACAATAGCAACAAATTTCTTCCTACTACAAATTCTTTAGCAAAACAACAATTACAATATCAAAAGATGTTATTACAAATTTTACCTAAAATACATTCCCCCTAAAACTAACATTATAATTAAAAATGAAAAACCTAACAACACAATGTTTGTTAAATTTCTCATTTTCTTCTGCAAAGCTTCAATTTGTAGGTTCAAATCAGCCACTAGCATTGATCTCTTGTGATAGAAGAAGGATTAGAAACTTGGTTTTCTTCTTCAATCCATTGAAAAATTGACAGTTATCTGGGTCTATTTGGGGCAATGCAAGTATAAAATAACCTTCCTAGGTTCCTCCTTGTTCTTGCAGTTCGAATAGCTGCACGTCTTCCATGGTGGCATTGTCGAATGGTTCTACCAGAAAATGCACAAGAACTATCACTTGCTGACATGGAGAAATCAAGTGAACAAGAAAAAGCAAAGGGTAGAACCTTTACAGATGAGAGAAGAAGAAGCAAGTGAGCGTGCGAGAAGAAGAAGCAAGTGAGTGTGAGAGAAGAATAAGAAGATGCAACTGAGCGTGAAAGAAAAACAGCTTCATAAACCCTAATTTATTTGAGGAAGAAGAAGAAGCAAGTGAGCATGAGAAAAGATTTATAAATGCAGACTTCAATGCCACGTTGGATAGTTTACGTGGCACTTAATTGCCAACAATGCACCTCACTAACAGCATTACTTGGGAATTTAACGACAAGGACTATTTTGCAACACTTATGCAAAGATAGGGACTATTTTTAACATTTCAATAAGCTAGAGACTAATATGCAAAAGGGCTACAAAGTCAGGGACTAAAATGCTTATTTACTCATGAAATTTCACCTATAGGAAATTTTAATTTTAAATATATGAATGTTACAGTCTATTACTAAAATTACGCAATCAATCAGTGTCGTCGAGAACCTTTAAAGTATATAACAATTTTTGAATATTCAATGTTGCGATGAACCTAAGATGTTATGGGCACAAATTAGAACTAAAATACTAACTAGTATAATTATTAAACAAAAAAAATTAGTTATTTCATATTGTGTCAACAACTTGTGATATTCGTGCAATTTGTAGAACTTCAAATTATCACCATAAACTTTAAAATCTCCCGATTAGTACATGTACTAAAGAAATTAATAATGATACCAATAAGTCATTTTGTTCATTTGCCAATAATTCACTAATGTGAAAAGGATGGCATGGCAAAGTCTAAGCCCTCCATCTAGAAGAAATCTTGATCTTTCACTAATATATTCCTTAAATAATAATTCTTATTTTCTCATGTACATAAATTATTAAAAATAAATATATAATTTCTCATGGAGAAAGACTAAAAAAATTGAGGATACTTTAATATTCTCAATTTTTTTTATATCTTTCTCCTCAATTAATCAAATAATTATTTTTTATAACTTAGGACACCCTATTGCATGTAGCTTATGTAAAAATTAGTGCAAGAAAATGTAACTGAAACATTAGTATTTTATGCATACATTGAAAACTTACACATTTTGTTCATTATTTTTCTTTATTGTAGGACTATCACCATCAACATTTTCCTCTTTTATATTTCTTCTTTATTTTGGAGCCACTACCACCAATTTCTTCCTACAAAAGAATTATTTGACACATCAATAGAGGTAGATGACTATTTTTTATCCAACCTCTTAGTGTTCCAGTTGCAAAGATAATCAATTAATCATCCATCATCGTTAATGTATCAAGAAGTTCTTCGTTCTTGATCTTCACTTGTAAAACCAGTTATTTTGTGTTGTTTAACTCTTATGTTATCTTCCAACTTCCCATCAAATGATTCATTCATTGCCATCACTTGTGGGAAAAGGATCCTCGCTTTCTTGATGCACTTCAGCAACAAAGGTATTGTTTTCATGTCACACTAGTGTAGAAAGCGCATTCTATGTCAGTTATTACTGACATTCTGTGTCAATTCTGCATTGTCTTAGAAACCACCGTCGTTGAAAGCAAAAACTTTTGACGACAGTCAAAAAACAACCGTCTAATTGTCAACAATTCAAAGATATTTTTTATTTAAAGACCATCTTTGAATGAGATCATTCTAAGATGGTTTTTAGCTAAATACCGTCGTAGAATGGTACCATTCAACGATGATTTTTATCTTAAAACCCGACTTTGAATTATTACATTTTACGACGGTGTTTACTTAAAAACTGTCTTAGAATTTTCACATTCAAAGACGGTGTTTTCATAAACGCCGTCGTAGAATGTAATCATTCAAAGTCGGGTTTTAAGTTAAACACCGTTGTAGAATGATAACATTCAAAGATGGTTATTTGCTAATAACCATCTTTGAATGTGTTCCTTCTAATTATAAGCCTGATTTCACCTTCTGTTTCACCAAGCTTGCTTGTAGCAGTGAATATAAAACAAACTTAATGATAACAACAAAATAATTTGTACAAATTTAATATCATTCATCAATCTGTCATCACTTTTTCATCTTTAATACAAATGAAAATAACAATACTATTCATCACTTTTTCATTCATTTTTTTTATCAATGTTAGACATTTATACATTGATATTCCATATAATCAACTATAGACTAATAGATAATATTGTCACTAATATATTCTCGTATACAATCATTTTGTATCCTGTCTTTTATTGTATGATCACATATTCATTTAATATACCTATTTCTAACACTTAAAGTATACAAGGAATACACCAATAGGAGAGGTACAACCAATATACATTTGTCTGTCATCCCAAAAAAGCATGATAAAATATACATATCATTTTAAATAGGTATGCTATCACTATTAGAACCATGAACATAAATAGCATGGCCTTGGGTTTTGAAGCTCTGTGCTTAGCTTACAACTAGAACTTCATCTTAAAGTTTCATGTTGGGTTTCAATAGGGTTTAACTGCTTGATTTTGGTTAGGCACGTGAGTTTCTCCCTCTTCCAAATAGGAAGGTTGGAAAAACATCATTGGCTCGCTTTCTATAATATAAAAAATCATTATTAACTACAAAAGGCATACCTTATGTTTGTTGTACAGTGCTCTGCGCCTCTGTTTTGTCCCTTAAATTCCATATTTGATCCCATCATTGTCCATGTAATCACTATTGCATGCCCACTTGCAAGCTATTATCCTCCTTGCATTAACTTGAAAATTCAATGATTGTTATACCTGATATTACATTGATGCATAAATAACAAGATGCAGTGATGATGTTACTTGTAAGTTGACATCTGATTCAACAACAGCTAGGCACTTTCCTCCAAGTTCCAGAATCACTAGAGTAACATGCTTTGCAACAACAACCATGACAATGTGACTTACTATAGCACTACCTGCAAAAAGCTGGACTATCATGCCTGGAACCTTGTAATCAACTAAGCATGTTAAATGAACTAAATACATGTGACTTTATAATCAACTGAAAGCTTCAACCGTGTCAACTCAAATTTCTTCATGCAACTTATGATAACTAATAACTAGAATTAGACATTTATATGGGATGGCTTAAATTAGAGCCAAATTTCATACGGCTTCAAAAGAAAATGATATCAAACAATTAGACCGTACTATTAACATTGATATTTTACTTTTCATGTTGCATACATTCTTTGAGATTGATGAATCTGTTTGATATGGTATGATCTTGTAGGATATTGTCATATTCATACAATAGGAATTAGTAGACACATTACTTGTATAAAGTATCTTATCCCACTTCTGATCCAGGAGTGTAGATGTTTTAGGAATAGCCTCTTCAATAACTCTTATGTTAGCGTTGTCTACATATTGTTCGATCAAATTTGCAAGTTGTTAACTTGTTGGCAAGTGCACCAAATTTGTCACAAGTAATAAAGTACTCGGAAGTCCAAGTGTCGAATCCACAGGGACTTTGTTTGTACTTAGATTAAAACAAATCCAACTTACAAGTAAGAGATAAGAAATTTAAAATATAAGATGCAGAAAGATAAAAGATAAGATAAAGATTTAAAAGGAAAGATAAGGGATAAAAGATAGAGAAGATAGAATATTTAAATTAAAAGATGATAAAGATAAAAAATAGAAAAAAATAAGATAAGAAAAGAAAAATAAAAGATGAAGAATAAGATAAGAAAAAAAATAAAAGATAAGATGAATAAAAGATAAGTTATTAGAATATGATAATGTTGAGACCTGACCTGTCTTGTTTTTCTAGGATGTATGATTTTATGATTTTTCTTTATCAATTCAAGTGAATTTATCCTATCCACATCTATTCATTTACTTGTCCCTAATTCCTCACGATGACAAGCCTATTTTATTTATCTATCTCCCAAATTCCTTTGAAAAGACTCAACAAATAATATGCATGAAGTATGAACTCTAGATGTTTGCATGAATGCATGGGCATAAAATTATCATTCTATGTCTAGCAATGATTTTCTTATGAAATCCTTTCTTTTTGTTCTATTAGAAGTTACCCTTTTCCCGAGCGTCTAACCCCTAAAACTAATGCATGCATACTTTCTTTAAATCTTATTTAAAAGTTACCCTCTCCTGACCTTCTAACCCCTAAAAGAATATAAAGATGAATAATGCAAGATAAAAGCAGAAAAGATAATAGAATAGAAAACACTTGGTATTGCATTGATAAATAGTGAAGAGTATATCATACATCGCTTTGGCTTTTAGGCCTGTCAAGCCCTAACTAGGGGTTTAGCCACTCATGACCATGAGGACTTTACAATGAGAAGGGGTGAAAGAAAGAAAGGGAGAAAATGGTGAAAGGAAGGAAAGATTTTCCCTACTAGAGGGGGTTGGAGGTGTGTTTTTCTGTTTGGCTTGACTCTCTTTTTATAGTTGTTGTAGTGGACTTGGGCCTGATGCTAAAAATCTTCCTTTTTAATATTTTTTCGATCTTTTTCTCTTTTAATCTATCTTTTTCATATTTGTAAGCCATAAATAATAAAAATATCAATTCCTATCATTTAAGCCAAAAATAACTGCTAAATAAATATTTTAAAAGATATTTCAATACATTTTTATTATAAAAAATAGTTCATATTTAGCGGTTATCACAAGCAGTGATGATGTTACTGGAGAAATTGATGATGGTTTCAGGACCACTACATTGCCTGCAGAAACGGCTCCAATGATTGGATCCATTGATAACACTTAAGCCAAAAACTTAAATGAATTAGCAGGTTTCACTTCCTTCATAGGCTTTGTGGAAGCAAAGCTACCATGATGATTCACCAAGATGTTTTGATGATGCCAAAGCTCAAAGAGTTGTTTCAAGATTAAAGAATCAAGCATTCAAGATTCCACTCAAAGATTCAAGAATCAAATGAAGAAATCAAGAAGCATCAATCCAAGTCAAAGTAGGTAGTAAAAAGTATTTTTCAAAAAACATCAAATAGCACACTTTTTGTTTTAAAAAGGATTTTCTAAAATCTTCTAAGCTACCAGAGTTTTTACTCTCTGGTAATCGATTACCATTTGGTAGTAATCGATTACCAGTGACTAGGATGGTTTTCAAACTGGTTTCAATGTTTTGCAACGTTCCAAAATGATTTTCAAATAGTGTAATTGACTACACTATATTAGTAATCGATTACAAGTGAATCTGAATGTTGGAATTCAAATCCAATTGTGAAGAGTCACAACTTTTCATAAAATACATTGTGTAATCGATTACACTATTATGGTAATCGATTACCAGTGAATGTTTTTTGAAGAAAATGTTAAGAGTTATAACTCTTAACATAGTTTTCTCAAAAGGTATCAAGGTTCTATATATATAAGACCTTGGCACGCATTTTAAATAATACAATATACAATAACACAAAAAAAACACATTTTATTACACAAAACTTTCCACTACTTTTCTCTTGCAAAACCTTTGCCAAATTCATTATAAGTTTTTGTTCAATCTTTCCTTGAAGAAAGGAAAATTCTGCAAAAACAAAAATTGTGTTATCCTTCTATTTTTTCTCTTCTTCTTTTTTTCTTCTCCCTCTTGCCAAAAGAGTTCAAAGAAATAATCGTCTGAGAATTCTTTTGATTCCTCAAACAAAGAATTCAAAGAACTAACCGTCTGAGAATGATTTGCCCAAACACTGAATTCAAAGAACTAATCGTCTGAGAATTCTGTGTAAGAAGCGGGTAGCTTCTTGGTTGTAAAGGAATTTTACAAGGAAAGGAAATCTCAAGAGGTTGCTTGAGGACTGGATGTAGACACGAGTCATTGCCGAACCAGTATAAAACATGTGTTTGCTTTCTTCTTCCCTACGCTCTTTACTTTTTCACTGTGCACTTTTTATTTCCGCTTTACTTTTGTCTAAGTTATTGTTTCTATTCTTTACTTTCTCATAACTTAGTAGTAAAGCCTAATTGAATCTAGTAACATTAAGAAGGATAAATTTTAATTAGTCAAGGCACGTTCATAATTAATTCAACCCCCCCCCCCCCTTCTTAATTATTCCTAGGCAACTTGTTCCAACAGGCTTGCTTTGCTAATGAAGGACCTAGGCTTTATTTAAGGAAGTGAGCTAAGATACTATTATAGTGTGTCAGAACCACACCTAAAATCATAAAATACTTATCATTTTATACATTTCTACGCAAACAAGGATGCATCATACCTACAATAAAGATGAAACAAATTCACCATGTATAATCATTTTACCTTCAACATCCCCTACCTTCTGAATAAAAGTCCAAGGCTCAATTCCTACAAGAAATTATGTAACCATCAATGTAGAGGCATAATTCAAACCCTTGCCCCCATTCAAAATATGTGTTACTAACCATACTCCTCCTTAAGCTTCCTTTTATGCTCCACAGTCAGATAGAAGGTCTGGTCATGGATAAGGTGAATAACCTACATTACCAAAGGATATGCCCCATTTAAGAAAAAATAAATCCTAATGAGTGAGGTACTCCCAGATTGATGGATTATCTGTATACATAGTTATTTTCTGCCAAATCAAAACTTCAAAATTGCTAAAGCCAATTACATAAAACATTTATTTGAAAAACTAATGAACATTTTCAACTGGTAATAACACCATAATATTTTTCACTGCTTGTGTTTAAAGAATGGACACAGTAACAAAAACCATTTAATCTCATCTTTAAAAAACTATTCACAAATCACAACTACTTAATAGCAGCTCTATCCTTCACCCAATCCCATATGACATGTATCTAACGAAAATTTTATCAGAAGAAAATAAGGCAATGGAAGAAAGCCAAGGTTATAAGTGTGAAAACCTCCAAATATTATAAATATAACCCAACACTAAAACTATTTTCTAAGAACCAAGCCTTATTAATGACTCAAGTTCACAAGGACTACCCAATATTAGTTTACCTGCTTTAAAGGAGACAACAATGAATATGCCTAAACTCTCTTAAATGCTTCCTCAGATATTCTTGCAATTTAGGTACATCTTGCCTCCAAAAAATATCCCTGAGAGCACCATCTGAACCATCCCCCACAAACAACATATCACTGTCTTGCTTTAGTTTTACTTTGTCAACCTCTTTAAGCTCTGATCTGCATGAAAGACCACCCTCATTAGCAATGGCAACCTCATTACCACCAGAGCGTTGATGGAACTGGTACACTTCTTTCCTATCATATAATCCACCTTTGTGTTCCATGACTTGGACACTGTTTTGATTGTCCAAAGCATTAGTAAAAGATGTATTATTAAGCATGTCAACACTAGTTTCTCTATTATGATAATCACCAAGTAGCTCCTTTTTGTCTTGTTCAAAGTGCTTTTATTCCAACTCCTCTATGACAATAAGTTGGTCTGGTTCTAATTTCACTTCAGCAATATGAGTCAACACATTTACCTAAAACAAACAAATTATTAAGTTGAAAAGGAATAAAAAGATACTTCAATTTCATCATTAGCACGCATGCACTCAGGGCCACATACAACAATAAATATAAAACAACAAATATTTGATCAGGAAAAGCTATACAACAGGCAAAAGTATACACTAATTACACCTTTCTCTAATCCAAATTCACCATTCATTTCAACTTCTTAAAGATACTAAATATGTATATTTTTGTTTAGTATGTATATATGCCTATACATTGAAGGGCAATACATATAATCGTAAATTCTAATTCTATTTAGTAGATTGTTTTTTTACACCCTTCAATTTGGAAGATCTAGCAATAGTATGCATATTTTTGTTCTCTGCCTAGGAAAAATTGTCAACATTTTTTTTTACTCTGGACTGGTTATTTGTCCAAGTGGTAAGGTCGTTAATTCTCTTCAAGTATGATTTCTCTGGGTGGCAAAAATAGGTGACTTTTTTCCCATAATAAACTCTCCAACTTGGGTCAAATTAACCAAAGTTTAATGAAATTTTATAAATATCAAAGTCTGGGAAAATAAACAGAAGGCTCTAATTACCTTAGTATATTGCGAGCCAAATCCATATGTAAAAGTTGAGTTTTTGATAACTAAAAACAATTCAGATACAACTCCTTTGGAAAAAGTGGTTTTATTTTCTATAATACATATAAAAGCTTAAGTGAATTTATGTTCATTTTGTTATCCCTCTTCCCTGTTAAAGAATAAAGAAAGAAATAATACCTTGGATGAAAATTGAAAAAGTTATTGATAACTTTTGTGTGTCTGACCATAACGATATTGTATAATATGTTGACAAAGGTTGCATAATGTATTATAAAACAAAAAGTAGTGTAATAATGCTCAACATTTTTTCAATTAAAAGATTTTTTATTTTAAAAAATTATAACTAATGCACGATATTAATTATCAACTACTATGACGAAATCAACCCTAAAAAGGGGAAAAGAAAACAAGAGTATATATTTGAAGTGAATGAGCTTTTCTTCTTTTGCATGAAAGAGTATTTTTCAATCTAGGAGTGAAGATTATTTTCTTATAAAAATAATTAAAGTTAGTTTTATGTTTGTTGCTATGAAATCAGCTACTGAGAAGCTCAATTGTACCCAAACAAGGAAGGCTACAATAACCCTCTCATGTGTGCTCAATTTAAGTAACTTAATCTGAGACACTAACCATTTTCTACCCGTAGCAGGCACATCACAAGACTCTACATCACTTGCAATGATGAGGGTGCACTTTACTTGGAAGCCAAGTTGAACCTTAACATGGTTGAGTTTCTCACACCACCTAAGCTAGAATTTTTAAACAAATTGCTCCCACTTAACCAATAATAAGATGCATTCACATAGAGAAGCCTGGCCCCAAGTACTTGTACAAGTGAACATATTCAATTGTGTTGGAATAGCTATAAGCACATGCAGTCTCCATACTCTTCTTCATGTTATATGTCACGACTCTAGGGAGGAAGTAGCATTTCCTGATTTAAGTTCCGCTTCCTTTTATTTTTCACCATTCAATGATTTGAGTTTGCATGACCATGTTGATAAAAATAATGAGGATTCAAGTGCAAAAAAATGTGCACCACTACAAGGTTTGTGTTTGGTGTTGAATCGATCAACAGTCTAAAAGCTGAAGAAAAAGACAGGGATTATGATGAAAGCTCAAAGCCTCTTACTAGATATAAAGCATTGGCAGCATTCATTTGGAAACACATGACACCTGCATGCAAGATGAAATCTAATAACACAAGACCAGCAGTTGTTATCCATATTCTGGACAGGAGAAGGAGGATTGGTGAACCTTTCTCTAGATACACAATTAACAACATTTTGTGGCCAGTGATGGTGTTTTGTGAAAAACACAAAGTGCAGAAACTACTGTTACATATTTGGTTAGCATTGTCAGAGACAAATTTGGAAATCTTTCAAGGGAATTGTTTTTAAGAGTCAAAAGTGATCCTAATATCCTAGGGAGCACTCAGTGTATGGACTTGACTCAAGGTATACATTACAAGAAGTCCAATTCCAATCACAAGTTGGTCTGGTTTGAATTTCAGGGGGCCTAGATTTTGGTTTTGGGAAGCCTTTGTGGGTTGGTGTTACAAGAGGGGATAAGGAAACTCTCCCCAATGAAGTTATTATCATGGAAATAAATGAAGCCATTCAAGCTTGGTTGACAATGGAAATGCAACATATTGCTAACTTGGAAAGAGACATTGAGTTTCTAAGATTAGCTTTGCCTAATCCTAGTGTTTGAAACATATGGTTTTGACATCTGCAAATGAATTCACTTTTCAAATAGAAACATTCAAAATATATGTTTGCACAAAAGAATGATAAAATGTTGCAAGATAGTCAACCACATTCTTATTGTCAATTATCTGTTGGGAAATGATCTATAGTACTATCATGGAAAATAAGATGGTGAATGGTACACTTGTTATTTTATGAGACTCTACATACATCTATGTTGCTCTGGTGAACCATATCAGGAATTTGTTTACCAGGAATTGGAACTTGAGTATCCAACATATTTACAAAGAGAGTAATTGTTGTGCAGATTTACTAACTACAAAAGGTTCTTCATGTGATAAGTTAGTTATCGTGGATCAGTGCCCACCATTCCTTATTCTGGCTTTACTATCAGATGCATGTTGTAGTCTCAATGTTAAGGGTTAGTCTCCATGTTATCATGAATAAGTTAGTTATCTCTAACAATACTACCATCATGTACCTATAGCTTCTGATACTGCAAAATGATTAGTTAAGTTCATAATTTTTTTATCGTACCTGAATTGTTGAAAAAATAGGGTTTTGTGTTAGTATCAATAATTCTGTTTGAACTAACAATACACTGAATGACAAGTTTTTACTTGCATGGATTTTAATGTATACAACTCATCACCAACAGATTAAATTAAAAATAAAAGCATATGTTTATACAAAATGTAACTACAGATACTAATACATTATGTACCCTAATCAAGGAAAATCATAGTACATATAATTTGACAAGGATTTGCTCTGTATTACAGAGAAAGCCATGCATGACCATTATTCATTTGACATAAGCCGAAATTAAACTAATTAGGTGTATAAAACCAATAAAGCATCTGTCGAGGGAACAATAAGTATAATAGTTAGGTAGAGAAGAACCTGCCGAGGGAACAATATACGAGGTCCAGCTACCTGACCACCACAAAACCATATGCACATTTCGCAAGAGCTATTGCTGAAATACCATGAAATAGTTCAAAATATGAATTGGCTGTACATTGAACAATAGTTCATTTCCCATTCAACCCTATACAGCATGAAAGTTAGAGGCGATAATTAGACAGTGACGAAAACAAACCTTCAACAATGGCGGTGTTACACTGCAACACATGATGTTCCACCATGAGGTGTTTTGCTCAGAAACCCACGACAGCTGACGAGTGACGGGAGGATGTGAGCTGACTGAGGGGAAACAATGTCAGTATGCGAATGACTATGGGCAAGAGGCTAGGGTCTATGATTCATTTCAGACGCATAAGGGTTAGTCATTTAATTGACTTCGCATACCACAACAGTGTTAATTGAAAAACGTTTTGGATTTCTGATTTCAACGACGGTCATAACTGGACCCGTCGTTGTAAGATCCATACGAAGACGGGTTTTATTTCACTGTCATCGTTTATGCAGATCATAATTACAAAATTACAACTGCATATTCTTCTAAGACGATTTCAAAGGACCGATGTAGAATGTGGGTCGTAAAATAGGATTTTTCTAGTAGTCTCATTGAATAGACATTTTCCTACAATGAAATAGAACTAGCATTGGCAAATTTTGTAGCAATTAAAATGATGTTTTTTGTATGTACTTTTGAAGGAAGAATGATAGGGAGGGGGACAAGATAGTAAATATGATAAATAAATAATACATGAATTGAAAGTATAAATATTTTTTGTAATCTTATTCAATCATAAATAATTATGTATTATATGTTTATTGACTTTTATAATAATTATCTTAAAATTATATTAAAGATTATTTTATTGATTGACGATGTACAAACTTTTACATGCATTAAACATACAAACCTATGAATAATGATTGACTATGAGTACACTCGTAGTATACAACAAATATGTAATAGAAAAAACAGAGATAGAAATAGTAAGTGTAAAAAGAAACCTTGATAAAAAAAAAAATGTGGCTCGTTGTAGCTCTCCGGAAGTTAATAAGAAAAAAAGTACATATATGTAGTTTACTAAACCATGACTTCTGGTTATATTACAATAACAAAAAAAGGAATCAAGCCACAAAAGTTTCACGTCAATTATATTCTTTTCTTGGCAGTTTGAAAGAGAACCAAATAAATTATTTTCTCCCATGAAAAATTACCGTGTTATATCCTCTCTTTTACAAGTGAATCCATTTCTTGGTAGTTTGGAAGGAACCAAAATTCAATTCGCTAATTTTGTGATTACTCGTAATCAAAAGTGAATTACTCAAAACAGCCTTGTCTATGCTGGGTCCACTAATTCTAGCCTGTACAATTTTTTTTCTTACTATTTAATTTCAGCACCAATCTTTAAATGATTCAAATTCAATTAGGGAATTGCTATGCGCACCATTCATTTGACTGGTACACCCAGCACAACATATGCAATTCTCATATTGTCCTTCCGTAATTGGTTTACGGATTCACAATCCGTAAGTGGTCTATAAGATTTTTCTTAATTTTTAAATATATATGTTTTACGAACATAAATTTAATGCACATGTAATACTAAAACTTCTAATATATATTTAATACACATGTAAATTTACATAATAAATTTTGTGACAATTAATTTTGATCTAATAATTAATTTTTTTACATATATAAATTATAAATAAAAATAATAGTTTTAATAAAACTTTATGTGTAAAAAAATAAATTATTAACATAAATCTACTAATGTATTTTTTTTATCTTATTACAATTAATTTTGATCTAATAATATATTTTTTATATATAAATTTTAAATAAAAATCGTAGGTTTCATTTACAATTCATATATGCAAAAAAAATTAATTATTAGATCAAAATTAATTGTCACAAAATTTATTATGTAAATTTACATGTGCATTAAATATATATTAAAAAAAATTGTGTTATATATAACAACATTAATTATTTTATAACATAATTAATATATTAGCTCAGTTGGTTAGAATGTCATACTAATAACTCAAAAATCACAAGTTTGACTCTTACTTGGGCCATATTATGGATTTTTTATCCCTAATTGGTTTAGGAAATTTTATGGATTCCATAAACCAATTATGGAAGGACAATATGAGAGTTACATATATTGTGCTGGGTGTACCAGCATAACAAAAGGTGCAGGTAGCAATTCCCATTCAATTATCACAGGTTTTGGACCCTGGCCTGGCCTAACATAGCTGAGGCTGTTTTTTCCAGCACCCATTAAATTTCAAGTATCACCCTCATTTCATTTAAGGGTAATCCAGACTGTAATTTTTCATTCCGGATTGCCATTTTCAAAATAAAATGAAATGGTGCTTGAGACTTACGAATGAAGAAACAACACATAATTAAAGTAATCTTAATGAGTTGTGCCCGGTGTACTTTAGGTATAGTCCAACCCATTTTCTTCCAGCATCCCACTCATTTTCTTGTCACCATGAGCATAATTAGAAGGCCATTCCTTTTTAATTCAAGAGACATGCTAACAACTCATTCTCTAACAGTTTTGATCAACCCTCTCTTAGACTGTTTGGTTGAGGGGAAAAAGAGAGACTGAAGAAGAAATTGTGTGTCCCATATGGATCTCACACTCTTAGACTCTATTTTAATTCAAAAAAAAAAATTATTTTTATCTTCTCTATTTTCATCTTCTAAATCAATCAGAATATAAGGATTGAAAATTATAAAAATGTGAGTTTCATATTTTATTTAACGACTCATGATTTTGTAATTTCCATAAATTTCAACCAATAATAATGGGTTAAGAGTATGTTAGATTGTGTTGTTAACACTTCTCTTAATTTAATTTCTTCCTAACCATGATTCTGATAAACCCTTATTATTCACATTTGATAGTGACGGGCATCCAACATGAAGTTTTGATGCAGATCGAACCTTCCTAGATAAATTTGGAAAATCAGTTTCTGCACTTATAAAAATAGATAGAGTTGAAACTTTTGACAGCAATTTGTTGCCAGTTTTATCTCATACTTTGTGGATTCCCCGTGAATACCGCAGATACTTAAATTTTGGGATACCTACGTAACAAATAGTTAAATACCCATTTGGATCATCTGAGTTACCTATACCCGTCCCACTCCATTTATCATCCCTAATCAAAACCATCAGCTAGCTTTCTCACTGGTTTCAACCCAACACCTCTACTCTACAAAACAGCAAAATGAACTTTAGTAGACCACGGCACTTCCTTTAGGTTTCTTCGACAATGTCAGTTGCTACCACCAAATAATTCCAGAAATTGATAGACTAGAGCATAGGAGAAAAAACTTTTGACACCTGTGTAAAGTTTTAAATCTGAATAAAAAGCTACACAAAGGAAAATAGATTCAATACTCATGTAATCGATTGGAGAGTGCACGATTCCAAATAATTACAACATTTTGCACAAAATTGGAAATTATAACAGCGTACTAAAATGAAGGTAATGTACAAGCAGGCAGCAATTGAAGGAAAATTTTACATAAAAAGTCTAAGGTCAATATAATTTTATTGAACTACTAATCTCTGTAAGTGATCCAGGAAGACATCAAAGCTAACATCATCCGTAAAGATAATATCCCCTCCGGGATTGTAAGATTCAGTGTTATAAGTAGCAGAAGGGTTTAACTTTGCCAGTAAAAATCGAGCCTGCACATGATTAACATGGACATCAGTACAGGAACATCTTACATAAAAAGAAAACAAATGGAGAAAGTCACACTAGAAAAATACTAATATCCATAAAGCCGGTTCAAAGCGTATGGATCACATCACTTAAATTACAGCTATATTCCAATCCAAGCACACCAAGGAACAAAATAATTGAATTATTCTGAACATGTATAAACAATTTGCTTAGGGAGGGCATTCAATAAGAAACTGATAGGTGAATTATCCTTTTTTTTCCCTTGCATTGGATCTTAAGGAAACCATTAACCACATACACCAATTACAGAAAACCATTGCATCAAAAGTTCTTCCTCACCCATAAATTTTAATGCATTCTTCACACATTCTGACAATATTATAATGAATTGCAGCTTTATTCATTTGCTTTAGTAACTGATGTATAAATCCTTCCTAGCCGCACATAGAGGTACAATGATTGACAAGCTTGCTTAACCTTAAGATAATTTTAATATGTACTTAACAGTCTATTATTCAAAGCAAAAATTATAATGATTGACAATCCATGCCATGTAGAACCTAGAAAGTACATAGCAAATTTTGAAATGCATATATTTACACTGGGCAGAAAATTTATAATATATTCTTTAAATTATAGTTCTTATTTTTACAGCTGCATAAATTATTAAAAAATAATATGATTTTCGGGGAGAAAGACAAAAAAATTGAGGATACTTGGAGTTCTTAGTTGGTGTGCATGTACAGAATTGCTGAGTGAAATACAAAACGAGAGGAAAATGAAAAGAAAAAATAGAGAAAAATAATTCTGGGAATGAAAAGGGTAATTAGTTCGTAGCAAAGAAGAAAAAAAACAGTAGCAAGCAGGTCAACTCTATTGTATTACCAGATGATCAATGGCAAGAAGGAATAGAAAGTAACCTGAGAGCCATGCTGATCACAAACAACCAGGCGAGGTACAGGAAATCTCTCCTTTATAATTAAATCAGCATCATCATGAGGAGCTCGTAGCAATTGAGCAAATGCCTGCAAAATTTAGTTACTTAATCAAATATATTGTCAATGTGAAAGGTAAGAACATTGGTGACACAGTGCAGTTCTAGACATTATGACCTCAAGAAAACACTGATAGAAGCTTACAAAGAACTGGGAAAGGTGTCCAAAGACCAATTCCAATTTTTGTGGAGGGATGTCTACATGACTACAGACCTATGGATGCTTAATTCTAGCAATACAACCTGTATTAGGACTCCATAGATCTTCACATAGTATCGAAACAATGTATATACATCAGTACCACTTGTACTAATCTTATTAATATAATACAAACTAATTTTGCTGATAAAAAAAAAAAGTTGGTTTGACACAGGCCATAGCATGGATTTCCCACTCAAGAGTTAAGACATTAATGATAAAAGCTCAAAAAATAAAATAAGGCACATGTAGTATAAAACTGATGCCCAACTGCAGCCACCATGGAGCTGCCAGATTTATTAAAACTTTGCAGTGCTGCATACATAACCCTATAACTGAAAATATAAACTTAGCAGCAAGCCCAAGCACCTTACTGAATTTAATCTTAAACCAATATGATTAACTAAATCCCATAATCTACAATAACTTGTCTGGAACACTGAAATTAACCAAAATACTTCAACAATTTCACCTACGATTAATCTTACGCTTTATTGGGGATATATTGTCCCTTTAAGTTGGATATTGTAGTTCTCCAACAAAAACCTCGGAACAAAACTAAATAGAATAACTATTTTCAGATTTGCTATAGCATTTCCAAAGAATACCTGATGTTCTGGTTCATTATGATATCCAGCCTTACGCCACTGAGCAATGGTTGAACCATGAAAAATGACAACTGTGAAAAATGAATCCAAAAGCAGGATCTTATCAGCCGCAATGGCTGCAACATCAAGAAGAGCTGGTTCAGGACCAGCATGGAATGAATAAGAAATCAACGAAGGCTGAACCATGACAACAGAATTCGCAACATTTTCACGGTTTAGTATCATTCTAAAGTAAGCAGTCTCATCTGGGCTGTTGTTAAAGACCTGTGATAAATATAATTAAGGAAAATAAGTAAACATTAAAGTACAAAATATTACTGTGACAAATATCACAAACTTATAAATCCAACAATATAAAACACATACCTGAACAAACTGAGAGCGTCGTAAATGAAACATAAATTGAGGGAATATTGACAACCTGGGAGACAAACTGAAAGAAGATGGAGTGTCTTTTTGAAATTCCCCAAACCGAGAACACAAATTTATCAATGCCTTGTCCAACCATCTGATAGGATCAAATTCGGCCTGATACCAGAATCACATCATTACAAAACGTCACAACAACATTAAAAGAGCACAAAACCACATCAAGCAGATCAGTGAGAAAAAGATAAGCAGGTTCCCAGTTCTCACCTCTATGGGTGTGTGTCATGTGTATCAAGTGGCAAAGCAAACTTCTGAGACTCTTGATTCTTTATGTCAATGTACTTTTCAACTGTAGTTCTTGTATAATGGGTTTCAATTCACTATAGTTCCTCATTCTTTTTCATGAAAGGAGGAAAAGAAAAGGAAACCCCATGCCACTTTTCATGCGGTAATGTAGTTTTTAGCTGGATAAACTCAATGTTGTTTGATTTTTTTTCCTATTGCAGAATTTGATTTTAAGATATCAAATAACAATAATTTCTAAAAACCTCCATACATACTTTTTTCTGCATGTGGTATCTATAACATGCAGTAATTAATTATAATGCATTTTTAGTTCTGTAAATTAATTTACACACTCGTGGTGGGGATCCATTTATTGAAGGAGAAGGCATTTTCAAACTTGAACATGATTTTCCTGGTTTGAGACCAACCACAGTCACTCCTATGAGAGACCAAGTGTAAGATCAATTCCTATCCAAGAGGGAGACAGAATTATTGAACTAAACTGATGCTCCCAGCTATGGAGGAAACACCCTAGCCCAATACATATACACATGACAGAAAACAAAATATGTGCACCCCCTGAATGTGATATCTATAACATGCAGTAATTACTTATAATGCATTTTTAGTTCTGTAAATTGATTTTACACACATGGTAGGGATCCACTTATTCAAGGAGAAGGCACTTTCAAACTTGAAAGTGATTTTCCTGGTTTGTGAGAACAACCACAGTAACTGCTATGAGAGACCAAGTGATAAGATCAATTCCAATCCAAGAGGGAGACAATATTATTGAACTAAACAGAAAGTGTTCCAAGAGCAAAAGCATCCAGATGTAGAAGTAGAACCCAACATGGGGCATCAGCAAACCTAGGAGAGAAAACAAACCAACAGCCCGAAAAGTGCAGACAAGGGTGGTACAAGACCCCAAAACGGATAAAGTGAACTCAGATCAGGCATTATAGCAAGCAGAGCCAAGTCTGGCGGCATTAGGAAAGGCCAGAAAAAAAATGACTCAGCCACACATGGCTGGCAATGCAGTGAGGAGGAAGTCACAGCCTAGATGCACATATAAGCACCTCACAGCTCAAATGGCCATGAAACTCCCAGGGACAACAATGTTGATCCTAGAGGTGGTGTCCAGAAAAGTCATCAAAAAAGTGGTCAGAGCAAAGAATAATGCTGAAAAAATGTCTGGACTGGAGACAAAAAGGCAGCTAGAATGAGGCACATGGCCAGCAAAGAAGACCGAGACCAGAAACCAGAGAAGGAATACAGTTTTCAGAAGGGAAAAAAATCACCAATGGACAGTGGTGGGTCCACTGGGAATTCATGGAATAGGGTTGTCTCTAGTCAAACTCTAGACACCATGCAGAAAGAGACAAAAAACAAGAGAGCATTCCATGTGTCTTTTTCTTGGTGAATGAAGGGGGTAAAGCCCAAACAACAAACTAAAAGCCGCGACAGAACACGGTTGAGGATACATCTGCTAAAATAGCATAAGACAAGAAGAAAGGTACAAATTCAAAAATCTTAATCTGTCCCTCAAGCAAATAGCCAAAGTTAGCTAACAAATCAGCAACTTGGTTTCCTTCTCTCTAAGTATGAGACCAATCAAAAAATACCTCCAAGCCTCCTAAAACCATCAATCTTCAGAACCAGAGCATAACAGCATGAGAAGCAGGACAGCCAAACCTTAAAAAGTTAATATTGATAACAGTTACCCTAATTACCTATTTACTATAATTTGATAGGGCTCATAATATCACCAATTAAAATATTTACATAATCTCTAACACCTATGATTGTATGATTTATCAAAAATTTAGTATGCATGGTCAAGATAATATCTCGTAATTCAACAATAAGGTATCTTAAATTTTTATTCTACAAAAAATTATAAAACAAAGTAAATGTTCACGACTTCAGCAATAAGTGGATCCCTTCCACACACACACACAAGCACAGAAGGTTGATACATTTATCCAAATATAAGAAAAGTGAAGAAAACATCCGGCACTAACCTCTGTTTCCATTTTGAAGGAGACTTGGCGTGCCATGACTATAGCAGCTGCTTCTTGGTCAAATCCAGCAATCAAGTCCTACATTTTAGACAAGTAATATAGGAACAGTGAAAATTTTCAGAAAATACCAAACAATGAATGAATAACTAACAAATGATAATTTTTTTAACACCAAAAAAGGAAAGGAGTACTCAAATTACTTGAAAAATCATCCCATGAAACATCAAACCAACCATAAGCACTGACTAATATTATCACACAAAAGACTTTGAAGGCCCCACATCGACTAGGTATATGGCCAAAGTACTCTACAAATGGCTTGAGCAATACCCCCCATGATAGGACTCAGCCCACTCGCCCAACTCAGTCCACTCGTCCAAAGAGAGAGACTCACCCACCAGCTCATTTAGATGACTACGTCCAATATTAAACACGTGCATATTAGTTAGTAGTGGAACGCGCACTCCATTAGGATTGTCAGTAGTTTGTTACGTATTATTTCGTGCATGTAATAGTGAATAGAAGGTTCTGGTACGTGTAAGGGAATACCCTATATAAAGCAAGAATATACGATGAATAAAGTAAGGACGTTTTACTCTCAGCTTTTATAATCTTCTTCTTCACCTTTCCCAGGAGACTCGACCCCTTAGTCTCGAATTCAAGGGGGTGCTTCTATCAAGAGCATAATACGCGTTCGAAAATCACAAATAGGCTGGAAGAGGTGATCCTCCGTCTCACCCAGACCAACCACGATATGTCTCTGCGCTTGGATACCATCCAGGAGCAACTCCACCTCCTGCAACTTCAACACCACACCCCGCCGTCACCTCCACCCTTACCTTCCCCACAGTCGTCACCTTCCTCCCGCCATCACCTCAAGCTGGATATTCCCCGCTTTGACAGCACCGACGCCATGGGATGGATCTTCAAGATCTCCCAGTTCTTCGATTACCACCACACGCCGGATGAGGAACGCATCTCCGTTGCATCCTTCTACATGGATGGGCCAGCTCTCAGCTGGTATCAATGGATGTTTCGAAATGGCTTTATCACATCGTGGACTGCACTTCTTCAGGCTCTCGAGAATCGCTTTGCACCTACATATTTTGAGGACCCCAAAGGTGCTTTGTTCAAGCTTACCCAGACTGGATCAGTCAATGACTACTTGCACGAATTTGAGCGCCTTGCTAATAGAATCACGGGCCTTCCATCATCCTTTTTGCTCAGTTGTTTTGTTTCCGGCCTCGTGCCAGAAATTGCGCCGAGAGGTTCAGGCTTTCCAGCCAACAAGAAGCTAGGCAAGGGAAGAAACATAGTGGTAGAAAAAGTAAACAAAGGAAAAGGCTTTGTTTTGCATCTTAATCTTTATATGTAATGAAAAATGTACAGTGCATCATTCCCAAACTACTTTTATCGCTTTTGCAATTTGAAAACTCCAACCAAATTGTTTTAGCAATGAATGCAGATCAAAAGAATCAGGAAATCACAAGGTTGAAGATGAAACCTTACCTGTATACTTTCAGGTCCAGCAACCCATCTACGTGAAAGGGTCGTAACCCGTAATCTCATTTGCCCACCGTTATTCTGATAACTGAAGCAAAACATCTGTGATGAGTGAGAAATATTTAATGTACATTACCATAACAGACAAAAGATTACTCAAAGCAGGATTAAGATGGTTTTCATACTAAGTCAAGAATTGGAAGTAAAATTGATTGCTTGTGGACTGGATTGTTGCATCAGGAGTTTCCTTCCTCACAACGTCAAAAAATAGACACAATGATGTGGATTTGTCAAGGCCACACATTTTCCATGCACTTGTACCCCCTTGACCAATAGTAACATCTGAGCATAATGGGCCTTTCTGCAAATACAAAGCAGCAGATAAGCATCTATGTTGTGGGGATAAGTAGCAGAAAAAGGCGAGTTCTTATAGACATACCTTTTCAAGAGATGCACAAGGGCCAATAATACCTTGGACTTTCAAGTCCTTAGAGCAGTTTATCTCAAATATTCCACTGCGAAAAGAAGTTAAATGATCAATAAAAGTCGATATATAAAGGAAAACATGACAATCAGGAGCATCTATACTAGCTGTTAAAAGAGATTAAAATGTCTTAGAAATCAGAATAGTATACATTTGTAGTGAGGCTATGCTCATGATAGCATTTATGGTCTATTATCCAGCACTAACTTGGTGTCAGAGCTTGGTTATTCCAATACATAAAAGAATGGAGCTGATTAAGTCAGGCAGTCAGAAGCCATAGGACATGCTGATTAGCACCAGAATATATTTAGGGAATCAGTACGGCTAAAAGAGCTGATGTTCCTTCACCTTCACTGTTCTTCTTTTGGTTAGAAAGCATGCTTCTACTAAACTTGTAACAAGCTTAAACTTAAGGGAGAGTATTAAAAGATATATGGATTAATAGTTTTATTGTAGATTGCTTGAGGGCTAGTACTAGTGCTTGACCTAAGTACAAAAGTATTAGTACAAATAAGAGTTTTAAGTTATGATATTTTATTATATCATCAATAATATATTCAGTTAATACAGTTAGCAGTCTTTTTTCTCTGTTAGGATGTATAATGAGAGTGAATAAGGACGGCTGTTAGTCAGTTATTCTTTTTTTTTATCAGCAAGTTAGTCAGTTATTCTATCAGTTAGTTAGTTGGACTAGTCAGTTGGTTGGTTAGAAGAAATTGGTTATAAATAGGAAAAATCAGATTGGGAGAGGGCAATCAATGAATTTGATAGATTGTGTAAATGAAAGGAGAGATCATTTGTGAAGGGGAAAACCCTTGGGGAGAATTCTATTCTCCATTTTCTATTCTTCTCTTCAACAGAGTTCTGTTCTTTTGGTTCTCTCTCTAGTTTCCATCTTGTTTTCTCTGGATTTCTGTCAATATCTCTTTTGCTTCTTCCCTAACCCTAAAACTTGCCATTTGAACAAGAATCAACTTGTTTTCCAATTTTGCACAATTATACACTGGTACAGTAATCACACAAATGTAACTATAAATCTATAATACTATTTAGCATTTAACTAACATAGTAACTCAACTAACAATGATAAATTTATGCATACAGTTATCCTTACTACACCAACAAGAAACACAACTCAGGAAGATTAATATATCAGATAAAGAAAATAAAAATGAAAATCTTTATGACTTACTTTGAAGATAGGCCCAAATCATAATCACCCGATTGGAAAATACGCTTTAGTGAATCCTTGAACACTGAATGGCCAAAACTTTCAGCAAGTACAACAAGACCTCCGGTTCTTTCAACAGCAGTTTTAAGTTCAGCAATTCCAACCTGGAGGATAAAGTATACAGCAGAAATTTAATATTTTTTAATATATGAAAATTATACAAAGTAAAACAACCACAAGCAGAGATTTCTTAAACCAATGGCTCAATGGCAGGATTGCTTCAAAATATCAAACACTACTTCATTTTAAAAATAATGATTGAAACAATTCTTTTCCATAAAATTAAAATTTAACAAATAAAAATAGAAGAGAAGATTACAGGCAAGAGAGATCAGGAATCCTCTTAAAAATGAAGAAAACAGGGGAAGAAAAAATCAACTTGGCCAAAAGAAAATATGTTTGCATGAAAAAAAAATCATAATCATTCTAATCATAATCCTCCTAATATGTTTGGGAAGAAGTAAATTACAAGTTAAACCACCATCACAAACTCTTGATTACACTGGATGTACTTGGAAGTTGGACTGTTACTTAAATATTCTATGCTTGACAAAAACTTAACAGTGAAAGGTTCTTTAGGTGGAAAACAGAGATAAACATGGTCAACTTTTAAACAGACAAAATGCTGTGTACCAACCAGAAAAGGTCAGTTGATAAAAGTGAAAACATTACCTGATCAAGAGCACAAGCAAAAAGATCTAGTACATGACCTTGATGCACAAGCTGCTTCGAAAGTCCATCATAGAATTTCACACATTTATGGTAATGTGGCACAGAATCTTTATCCAGATCCTTGTGAGAGCGAATTGGTTCAGAAAGTTGTTTGGATACAATCTGCAATATACAATAGTTCATATAGAGAGAATCAGCTTAATGCCATCAACCAATCAAGTGAGATGGAAATCATTCTTGCCCATGATATCAAGAGAAGGAAAAAAAAACTGAAAGCATGACCCTACGACTCATGAAAGTAAATGTTAATTCATACAATTACATTTTTATTTTATATGTGTAGGCATTAAATATCAGCAGCTAGTTTGGACTATGTAGCACCAACATGTGTCAGACACAGACACTTAATGAAACACATATGAAACATGTCAGTCACTTCATCATAGAGACTATAGTACAATATCATGATTCATGAACCAACTATAACAAAAGCTCAAGCTGTTAAGTGAAGGTGCATTAATAGTTTCATTCGTTCACAACATCTCTAGCAATAAATATAACATTACCCATAGGTGGATTTAGCATGCAGGTAATTTCAGACCAGAAAGTTAGATATCTCTATATCAAATACCTACTACCTAGAATTCAAGATCTGATTTGGTATGTAAACTAAGCATCCATTTGGATTTCATTTTGGCCAACAAAGCAAAATTAATGGCTCCTCTTGTCTATAGCACAAGATGTGAGACTAGTTTTAATTGTAGAGAAAATTTCTGCTGTGACCAAACTTCATTTCACCACCTCAACAAAGTGGACACCAAGTAGTTAAATACATTCCCAAGGAATTTAAAGCATGGAGATTTATTGTACTTGCCAGTGGATGACAACATACCAAATGATCCAAAACTACTAAAATATTTGTATTTAGATTAAGAGAAATTAATAAAGAGGATGGGGGAAAAGTACAAAAGAGGGTGTGATTATGATATACTCCAAAAGAAGCCAAAAAAGGACAAAAAGGAAAAACCCACACAAGAAACCTCAGTTCACAATACTCCAAAATCATAAGAACTGTAATGGAGCTATAACTGCCGTCATAAAATAAAACTAGATAACTTCGTCAAATAAGAACTTCCAAATGTAAAGGAAGATTTTAAACTATAAAGCCCAAAACAACTTTCCCTTACCCTCAACACAAAATTCAAATTCAAAACATCAATAAAATCCTATTTAAGAGTTCATTTCCTATGCACCCCTCCACAATTCACTGTAATGACTAATCTTTGTAGCTCCTTCTCTGCTTCCTTCATCATATTCTAGCTCTATGGCAATAAAAACAACTCAACAACCTTACCAACAAATTAACCAGTCTTTACCCCACCGAGTCAAGAAAATATCATCCATCACAGAATTAACTTGCAATGCCTACTGGCATATTGGACATAACCTTTTCCCCCATGATCTTTTCGCTTTGACTGAAAGACGTCACATTTTGAGTATATGGATATGGACAAGAGAGAATTCCTTCTATAACACAGACATGAATAGAAGGATCTAAGTCTAACATATAATCTTGTACTTATGGAATCTTGGAAGCCTAAACTAAAGTATAATTATTAACCTTTACGTAAGCATTTTTTTCTTAAAAGGCTCCTTCACTCCCAGCCTAAACACTCCATGGATCACCCCTTTGCTCATCATAGTTTTACCCAGATAAAACCACAACACTAACTAATTATAGAACTCATATATTGCCACATATATAACTACAACATTAAATAGCGCATTGCTAAGCTTACACAAAAATACACAGGTTTCATGAGTAGCTCTTACAGGAGCAGGTCCTTCAGTAGCCGGTCCTCCAATAAATGCCATTATTCTCGCAGCAGAGCCAGGGACACATGCCCCCAACAAACCCGCCGCGATACTCAGTGCCGTGCTGGTGCACCGAGCAGCACGCTGATCCGCCGGCACCGCCCAAGGATCCTTCTGCAGCTCCTCCAATACCTGCCAACCAAACCACACAAATTAACATAAAATACACTCCAAATTCATTTCATTCCACTACAAGAAACACTCAATACACAAATTAACAGCAATACACTCCAAATTCATTTCATTCCACCACAAGAGACACACGACAAACATTACCGAATTGACAGTAGAGTGCACACGCACAAACTTACACCAAATAAAGTCCAAATTCATTTCATTCCACACAAGCACTACCGAACTGAGAGTAGAGTGCATGCATGCACACAAATTAACACCAAATAGAGTTATACACTCTACATTCATTTAATTCCATGAGAGACACTCTTCTCAAATTGAAACTGGAGTGCACACACAAATTAACAACAAATACCAGGGTTTTAAAAACGGTCTAGGACCACAATTTTGACCACATCATCCTCAAGGATTTTAGAGTCTCTACAACAACATCACAACTGCAATTGCGGTCACATCAGGTGCATTTGTTAGCAATTTCCCACATCATCAAGCATCACAACAAAACAGCAACTGCAATTATAAACCTTGTAAAAAACAGTGCTAATTCATTTCATTCCACTACAACAGACACTCAACAAACATAACTGAATTGAAAGTGAAATGTAAGTGCACACGCACAAATCAACACAAAACATATACATTCCTCCAAATCCATTCCACTCCAGTGCTACACACACTCAACAAACAATACCAAATTGAGAGCAGCACACACAAATCACCACCAAACACACACCAAAAACCAACAACCTTACCGAATTGATAGTGAACTCGCACTCCGACGCCGGCACGAGGAACCTCGAAATACTTTCCGGGGAGAGCCCGTCCCTCGCGCCAGCCACCACGCCGACCGCCGGGCGCGGCTTCTTCGCGAAAAAACTCATCTGCTCGAGCAGCTGGTCCTTCGTCAAATCCTTAGATCCCTTGAAAACATAAGTCTTCGGCACCGCACCAAACCCTAATTCGTGAACATGAACAAACGTTCCAAACGTAATGAGTCCAACGAGCGAGTTCTCGGGCAAAAGCTCAACCGCCTGCGCGAGCGCGGAGCGCAGGAACCCGATCTCCTCTTCGATGACGCACGTGTCGACGACAAAGAGGAAAACAGGGGGTACGGAGGGGTTATTATAAGTGGGGCCCACGGCGGCGTCGGAGTTGTACTCGACGGTGGTGTACTGCGGGAAGAGCTCGGCGGGGAGGGAGTCGTCGGAGATGGAGGAGTAGTGAGGGGGGAAGTGGTTGCGCTGGAAGCAGAAGGGGCAGATCCAGATCTTGGCGGCGAAGTCGACGATGCAGAAGGGGTTGAGGACGGAGCGGCACGTGCGGCACCGGAGAGGGGAGTAGTTGAGGACCGGCATCGAGGGGAAGTGCTTTATCGGAGTGTAGACGGCGGAGATGGGGACGACGGCGTTTTGGGCGTCCTGCTTCGTGCCGGGGATCACGTTCCACGGCATTCGAACGCCGTCTTGGGATTCGAGATCCAGAAATTCGGCCATGGTGAAAGCGAAGGTTTGGATCTGCTGCAATGGAATGTGCAGTTCTTCTACTTCTTTGCGAAGGCTTGATCACAGTGTGTAGTGGAAAAGCATGCGTTCTCAAGGGTGAATTTGATTGGTAAGTTGATGCATAGATTCTACTAACCACAACAACTAACTAGAGATTTTGACTGAGGAAGATTGAGCTTATTATTGTTTGAAAATCAATGTTTGTATTTAAAAAATAAATTGATTATATATAAAAAAATTTATACGGATACTCAATCACAACCTATCATTTAAAAGTTATATTAATGCGAAGTATGACACTCAATATTTTATACTATTACGACATGATTATTGATCTCTTTTTTTTTTAATAATAATCAAAAATTGAAAGAAAGAAAAAATTGTGTATTTTTGAATGATGGTTCAAAAAGTACTCTGAGTTCTTTTCTTTTGTTTTTGAACTAAAATGATACTCATTATTTGATGAAGAATAAGTATCAATGGCATGATTAAAAACATGATGACCATCATACAATCTAAACGTCCTTGACAATTAATAGGTGACTTGATTCGCTTGTTTTTGAATAAAACTAATCAACTAGTGTTGAATTGAAAAGTTGTATGTATTTATCAAGAATAGAGTCAAACTCTAGAACATTTGTTGAT
The DNA here is from genome assembly GCF_004193775.1 of Glycine soja. NCBI lineage: Eukaryota > Viridiplantae > Streptophyta > Magnoliopsida > Fabales > Fabaceae > Glycine > Glycine soja. The sequence continues at coordinate 28,969,293 of NC_041004.1, forward strand.
TGTTGCATAAGGCCATCAATCACCATTATGCAATCTGATTCAATGACCACATTTTGCAAACGCAAGTCCCCAATCCATGAGAGAGCAGCTAATAAAGCCATAACTTCAGCTTCATGAAAGGGAGAAGAATCATGTTGCCATGAAATTTTTGCTGTCAAAAAACTTCCTTGGCTATTTCAGATACATATACAATTGCAAATCTACCTTGTTCAACTCATATAGATGCATTGATATTGCATTTGAAAATGTCATATGTGATGAGAATCCTGAAACTGGTCAAATACAGGCTAAAGGCCCAAGTGGAGAAGGACGAAAATCCAAGTGGAGAAGGATAAAGCCCCCGAGTGGAGAAGGATAAAGGCCCAAGTGGAGAAGGATTAAGGTCTAGAGGCAGAGACACTATCAAGACTATTAATTGTTGTTGACGACCCAAACTAATTTAAAGGCCCAAGTTAAATATGTTTTTAGTTATAATTTTTATTTATTGTAATTTTGGCTCAAACAGTTTAGAAGGTTCATGTCTATTTTTATCTTTTTGTTCAGATACATTATAAGTATTCGTATTTATTTTCAATAAAGAGAACTTTTGGCATTTGATAAAATTTGGGTGAGAGTTTCTCCCTGGGTTCCTTGTTGAACCAATCTTAGACTTATCAAGGTAATCCTTGTGGCGTCTACCCTGACTTATCTTCCTTCACCGAAAGTGGCGTTATCCAAGTCTCTGTAACCTGTATCAAGCGATCCGCCCCGTAAGGTTCATATCATCTGGTATCAGAGCTTCGGCTCTTGATACAGGTTTTATCCTATCCAAATCTTTTTCTTTGTATTCTGTCCAAGTTAGTGTTTTTGTCCTTGTTCTGTTATTTGCGTTCTTGTTTACATCTTGTTTCGTTCTTGTTTGCGTCTTGTAATTTGTTATTTGCGTTCTTGTTCTTGTTCTTGTTCTTGTCACGTTCTTGTTCTTGTTCTTGTTCTTGTTGCTTGTGTCTTTCACACTTTGTGTCAAAAAAAAAAGTTACAGAAATTTTGAAAAAAAAATGGATGTTTGTTCTTTGAATACGAAATTGAGGCATTTAGAGGTATCTTTTTTTGGAAATAAAATCGTGGATCAAATCCCCTATTCCAGATTCTCCTCTGAATTCTGAGCGTTTTGATATATAGTGGGCCTCAAACGGACAACCGTAGCAAAAGTTATGAGCATTTGAAGTTTACTTGTCCTATCTATTGTCATATTTGTTATCCTATCTAGTATCTTATTTGTTATCCTATCTAATATCTTATTTGTTATCATATTTGTTACCCAAATTAAAGCTAATATGTTATCCAAATCCAATCTAATATATTATTATCCAAATCAAGTCCAAGTTGTTATCCCAAATCAAATCTGTTTGAGATCATTATATTGTCTTTCCTTTTATTTTATATTACCTTGTGTGTCTAATTTGGTCCATCCAGGAACTTAAGAGGAAAGGCAAGAGGGAATACATTACACAAAAGCCTATATTGAGAGCATCAAACACGAGTGAACTACCATCAAAGAGAGAAACACGTGAGTAGAGTATGGTGAGGTCCTGAATTTTTTTAATTTACTGCAAAATTCTTTGTTCCTTAATCATGGCAAGAGCTGGTGACAATAGTGGTGTATATCATCAACTGGACAGATCTCAGCACTTATTTTTGGACGCGATGACTACACAAATGCAACGTTTGTTGAATCGTAACAAAGAAGAGCTCTACAGACGAATAGCCAAATCTTCCTTGTTTACTCTTAAATCTTTATCCCCTAGAGAAGTGTGTGATGACCAAATCAGAATGAGAGAAAAGAGAGAACAAGAGAAAGAAAATAGTGAGGCACCACAAAGGAATATGAAAAAGAAGAGTGATACACCCGAGGAAAAGAGTGATACACATAAGAGAGAGAGTGATACACATGAGAGAAAATTTAATTATTTTGCAGAGGCGAGTGAAGTGAGGAAAGTGTTACCTGCTCATGAACCACTCAATCTACAGTATTGCAAAGACAGTAAAATTTCTACTGATAATTCTAATGAGTTTACTATTTCTATTTCTCCTAGTGTTCAACCCTTATTGCAGAAATTTAAAAATGTTTTTCCTAAGGAGATTCCTCATGGACTGCCACCTTCAAGAGGCATAGAACATCAAGTTGATCTCCTCCCCAGAGCTTCATTACCTAACAGGCCAAGTGAATGTGCAAATTGCATCCCCAAGAGACTCAACGTAAGGATGCACATGCCAAAGTTGAGTATGTGAAAAGATTGTATGACCAAGTGAATGTGCAAATTGCAAAGAAGAATGAAAGCTATACCAAGCAAGCCAACAAGAAAAGGAAGGAAGTGGTACTTGAACCCGGTGATGATCTTGGACATTTGAGGGCAAATGTTTTCCAAGAAGGAGGGAATGATGAGAATCCTGAAACTGGTCAAATACAGGCTAAAGGCCCAAGTGGAGAAGGACAAAGACCCAAGTGGAGAAGGATAAAGCCCCCGAGTGGAGAAGGATAAAGGCCCAAGTGGAGAAGGATTAAGGTCTAGAGGCAGAGACACTATCAAGACTATTAATTGTTGCTGACGACCCAAACTAATTTAAAGGCCCAAGTTAAATATGTTTTTAGTTATAATTTTTATTTATTGTAATTTTGGCTCAAACTGTTTAGAAGGTTCATGTCTATTTTTATCTTTTTGTTCAGATACACTATAAGTATTCGTATTTATTTTCAATAAAGAGAACTTTTGGCATTTGATAAAATTTGGGTGAGAGTTTCTCCCTGGGTTCCTTGTTGAACCAATCTTAGACTTATCAAGGTAATCCTTATGGCGTCTACCCTGACTTATCTTCCTTCACCGGAAGTGGCGTCATCCAAATCTCTGTAACCTGTATCAAGCGATCCGCCCCGTAAAGTTCACATCAATATAGTGGTTTGGTCTAGCGGTAAAAATGTTAAGTATTTGGAGTATTGTTATTGGTATTTGCAATCCAATCACATTGTCTAGCATGAACCAACTATCAATCTCTCAAATAGTCAAGAGTGTATTTGACTTGAATATTTGGTGGCTTATGAGAATCATATCATATTATTTTGTTTCGTCACCTCCATAAACACTAGAAAAACAGATGAAAGTAGAGATGTATATTGCCCTGGAATGTGTTCCAATAAATCCAAGAAAGGTTCAATGAAACCTTCAACATTATCTACAATAGAACACATGTTTCCCATAAACCTAAAATCTGCCAAACTTGACGTGCAAGATCATAGCCAAGGAAAATGTGCCACTCGATCTCGAGAACAACATTACAAAATGAACACGTAAATGGGTGTCATACCCTAATTTCGTCTGGGGACTATTGTTTGATGGCATGCAACCTTTGGTTGACCGCTTCGAGATACTTGACACCCTTTGTTACACAATACGTGAAGTTCCGAGACATGCCGAAAATCAAAAGGAAGCATTGTTACGCAATTCGTGAAATTCTGTAACATGCCGAAAATCAAAAGGAAGTATTGTTACGCAATCCGAGAGTTTCCGTAACATTCCGAAAGCTAAAAAAGGGAGTAATTACATGACCCGTAAGGTTCCGTAACCTTACAGAAAGAAAACAAGTATCGTTACGAAATTCGTAAAGTTTCGTAATGTTACGGAAAAAGAATCACCAAAAAAGTAAAGGGAGTGTATTTAGTAAAAAGGGGGTGCAAATAGCAACCAGGCCCACTTGGGCCTTCCAGGATGTTCCTCCAGAAGGCATTTGCTTCTGGAGGAAACAACCTGGCTCGCCTGGGTGAGCTGGGTGGCAAGCTCCTCCCCTATTTTCCTATAAATAGAGGGAGGAGTGAAGGAGAAAGGGGTTCAGTCCTTCTGGTACTTCGTAATCACTTAAAATTAGAGAGGAAAATTGTTTCCGTGAAGAAAATTCAAGTGGAGGCGCTTCCGTAACGTTTCCGTGGGTGATTTCGCGAAGATTTTCAACCGTTCTTCGTCGTTCGTCGTTCGTTCTTCGTCGTTCTTCGGTCTTCAACCGGTAAGTTCCCGAAATTGAACTTTTCAATTCATTTTATGTACCCTTAGTGGTCCCCACTTGTTTCGCATGCTTTTATTTTCATTTCATTTACTTTCCGTACCCCCTTTTGACGTGCTTTAGTCATTTACTTAAGTCATTTTCTTGCCTAATCAAAAAATAAAATAAATTTCCACCGATCATTTGAATTGTAATATCCGTTAATTTCTATTAAAGTGAAATCCGATCGTTCGGTCTTGCCGTAACCACGTTGGAAACCAAAAAGAGGTAAAATAATAATATAATAATCAAAAAATATCTTTTAGTAAAATAAACCAAAAAAATCAATCGGATGTTTCTCTTTGGGATTTCTCTTTCTTGATTGAATTGAATAATAACTAAAGTGAAACTAAGGCTAAAATCAACTCGCAAAGTCAAGCTCGTCCACAAAAATCACTAAAAAGGATTTTAAGGTTCGATACCTCAGTTTTTTCTCACCAAGTAAAAATGGATTATTTTAAGGTCCAACGCCTTAAAAGGACCACCTTCCAAGTAAAAAGAATCGCTTGATTCGCCTTTTAGAAAGAACTACGTAGGTCTGATTTCCTCTTCGATGGAGGGTACGTAGGAGCAAGAGCCCCGCTTTTGTTGACCTAAAAAAATAAAAAAGAAAAATAAAAGTTTAGGTATACAATTTCACACAATTCTAAAATTAAGGCTGTTGTCCTTTGGGACAAACGTGAGAGGTGCTAATACATTCCTCAAACGTAAATACAACTCCCGAATCTGGAATATTCTTTATGACCGGTTTCCTTCGGTTTTTCTGACGTTTTCCACAAATAAACGTTGGTGGCGACTCCGCGCATTTTCCTCCTTTGGAAGACGCACTCGTGAGCCTCGCCTCGCTCGCCCGCAAAAGGGTAGGTTGTGACAATGGGCATTAAACCTATTTAGATAAAAGATGTTGGGAGGCACCCTCTAACCATCCTCCAAAAACTTTTCATCTTTTAGGGAATCTTAAGGTTCCAAATATGAGCATCATTTACCAGGTACTTTGAGAGCATCATTCTAGATGAGTGAATTCATCATGAAAATAGTAGATGGACTAAATTGTGCGTGTGTCATGCTTGGTCAATTTCCAAGTAATGTGATCTTTATCATCATGGTTATATATAGGAAGCCTCATGGTCTCCAAAACATTACGAGAGTTAAATGTATCATCAAGCAAATCATCAATCCCAAAATTTGTGATAGGGTCCATCAGATCACATACCCTAAATTGATCAATACCATTTAAAGGGATGCTTGTGATAAAAGAATTTTCATTTGTGCACAACCATGGATCTTTCAACATGTGGATATTGCTTATCTCCCCTAAATACCAACTTTAACCATCACCCGTGAAACCTAGATGCTATGTCAAACATAACTAGCTAGGATTATGGCTCAATTGGGCATCCATAAAATCTCCATCAAAGAAATATTTGGTTATGAAAATGCGATAAACAATAACATCAATGTTAGATAAGAATCTCCAACCTTGCTTCCCTAGCATAGCTAAATTGAAGCCATATAAGTTACAAAAACGCATACCCCCAAATTCTTTCCACATGGTAATAAACTTAGCAAGATGATTCCTTTTCCAAAGCTTTTATATGATCCCAACCAAAATGAATTTAGCATCCTTTGTATTTTATCACTCAAATACAAGGAGAAAGTCATTCACCTGTCAAGCTAGTGACATTAAAAAAGCGCTTACTGAGAGGCAACCTTGCTCATCCTTTTTCTCTCTTAGCTTTGTTTTAATTTTGTCACTATTTTTTTTATTTCTTCTTGCTCTCTTTTATGTTTTGTGTTGCTTTATGTGATTTTAGGCTCCCCTTCACAAAATGAAGATACTAAAAAAAATTTCTTAAAAAAATATGGTGGGGGTATGACGTTCATCATGGTCGTGACCATTATCACAAAAAAATTCCTCTACAATCCAGCAAAGGTCATAGGGGTTCATGAATTCATTCATGACCATGACAAGCGTCGTTCGGAAAAAGCCCTTCAAATTCTAGCACAAATCACGGGGGCATGCTTGCATTCACGATTGTGACATCCCTAATTGCTAGCTTCTCGGCGACTTTCACACGGGGAAACTTTACTCAATTCCTTATTGGTCAGAACTCTCCATCGATTAGAACCTTCCATAGGTACAGTCCCATACATGAGACTTTTCAGTGTTCTTTGTCTTTACTCACTCGCTCTCTGGGAAACTTCCCAGAAGATCACTCAACTCATAATTGCTCCAAGTTAAGCATGTTTAACTGTGAAATTCTTAAGTGATGGACTACCGAAAAGTAGATGCATCTTGTTGGTATAGGTAGTACCAATTAATTCCTTTAAGTCATTTTCAATTGTACAGACCTATACCTACACAACCTTTGGATCACTTATTTCAATGCGATTCATTCGAGGTGTTACATGCTCACCAACTTACGTATGATTTATCCTCAAATCACATCATACTAAAAAAGAACTCTTCTCTGATACCATGTGCAATGCCCCTGATTATTGATATCTCGACAACTCACACCCTATGACATTTCTCTCAGTGATACTTTATTAAGCTTCTTGTTGGTTAGAATCTTTCACTAGTTAAACCCTTCGAATGTAACCTTTTTTGAGACCTCAACAATTTGTTTCAACAGCTTTCAGGATCAATGACTATCCCCATAAACTAACACGAGACTTTTTAATATGTTTTGTTCTCACTCACATGTTCTCCGAGAAACTTCCTAAAAGGTCACCCATCCTATAATTCTCCAAGTCAAGGACAATTAGCTGTGGAGCTATTAAGTGATGGGTTCTCGAAAAGTACATGTATCTTATTGGTATAGGTAATACCAGTTAATTCATTTAAGTCATCTTCAATTATATAGTCTCATACCTACACAACCTCTGAACCTTTCTCATTTCGGTGTGATTTGTTCAGGGTGTTACAAGCATCATTTTAGAAATGACATTCAACATCCAATACAAATCATGGGGGCGTGATTTGAATCATGGTCATGACAAGAGTCGATTATGGCCACTTTAAGGTTCAAAAAGAGGTCACCCCCTAAGCATGATGGCCATGAAAAAAAAAGAAGCTAAAAGAGGGGTGCAAATTGTAAAGGTTAGGGTATAGAAAGAAAATGACAAAAAAATAAATTCTCCAACCCTCAAAATTTTCTTCCTTTCTTCTTTTCTCCAACATCGCAAGACCATATCTTCTTCTTCTTTTTCATTTTGAAGCCACCAACAACATGACCACCACTGCACGCCCCAACTCCACCATTGCACTACCATATCCTTCACAATGCCATCATCAGTGTACCATGTCATTTTGTATGCTACCCGTATGAGTTTTATCCACCCCCTCTTAAGACTGTGGTCCACCTTGATTGGCCAATGAGAGTTGAGGACAAACACTTTCTTGGCCAGGGGGGGTAAGATCATGGACCTATGATGAATGGAGGAGGACGTTGACTTGTCCTCTTGAGGTTAGTTTTTCGTTATTTTCTTTTACTATTTTTTGTTAATGTATGTTTTTAGAATAATTGTGAACTATTGGCTTGCAATGCTTTCTTGCTTGTTTTTGTTGAGGCATGAATAAAAGTGTTTTTGGTTCCATGCATGATTGTGGTTGCACTCCTAAAATTTTTGTGTATGTTTCCAATTGTGGTTAATGTGTGTGAAAATCTTACATGGAGGCCTTTGTTTCCTTGAGACCTAGCCTAATGAGGAATTATTGCTATATATGAGTGGCACCATTAATATTGACACTTACGATTTTGTTTGATTTTCTTGAGTCTAGATTGCATGCATACTGCTTACTTGGAAAATGATCATGGCCTTGTATCTTAATTTTAGCCAATGGCCAAAAAGCTTTTCCCTGAACAATAAAATCCTTTGCACCCTTTTTGAGCTAAACAATGGATTTTTTTCCTAATGTATGTGCCTTTACCCTAAAAATAAAGACAATATTTTCCCAATCCTAGGAATACAAGAGCAATTTGAGAGGTAAGGTCTAACATTATGTTTGGGGTGTCTTACCAAACACCTAAAATTTTTGTGAAGAAGGGTGTCCTAAGAAAATCACAGTGTCACAATTGGTTACAAAAAAATGTCTAACCTTTGTGATGCAATCCTACCCCGCAAGGGCATTGGAGAGAAGACTCCAAGTAGATTAGGCCAGAGATCCAAGGGAAGGCCCTAGGGCTCTTATGAGCCTTAGGGTAGATTTTGAGCTCATGGGCTAAGTATGAGCCTTCTTATCTTTGTAAATATTAGAATAGGTTTTTTCCTTCGTTTAGGCCTTGTATTTTGGCCATTCTAGTAGTATAGGGTTTTAGCCTTGTATTTCGAGGCATTTTGAGTAGTCTTTGTAGTAGGGAATTTTTTTGTATTTTCATGTATTTTGTCATGGGGGTGAGCTTAGCTATTATAGGGGGTGTGTAGCTAAGTTCTAGCTTCTCATCTCAAGGAGGTGAGCTTAGCTATTAGAGAGGTGTGTGTAGCTAAGCTCTAGTTTCTTTAGGAATCTTTTCAAGGAAGCTTCTCAAGGAGGTGAGCTTAGTTATTAGAGGGGTGTGTGTAGCTAAGCTCTAGCTTCTCAAGGAAGTTTTCTCAAAGAAGCTTCTCAAGGAAATTTTCTCAAGAAAGCTTCTCAAGGAAGCTACCTAGTCTATAAATAGAAACATGTGTAACACTTGTTGTAACTTTGATGAATGAGAGTCTTGTGAGACATACTTCAAAGTTCCACTTCTCTCCCTCTTTTATTCCTTCAATTTCGTGCTCCCCCTCTCTCTTTCTCTCCCTCTTTCTTTTCCTCCATTGAAACATCCTTCCAAGCTTCTTATCCAAGGCTCATCTTGGTGGTGAAGCTCCTTCTTCCATGGCTTATTCCCTAGTGGATGGCGCCTCCTCTCACCTCTTCTCCTTTGTCTTCCGCTGCATCTCCATGGTGGAAAATCACCATTAAAGGACCTCATTGAAGCTCAAAGATTCAGCCTCCATAGAAGCCCCACAAGCAAGCTTCCATCACTTTGTCCCACAATGAGTAAAAAAAGAAATAAATGAACAAGTGAGACCTAGGTGAAACCAAATGAGTGGTTTGAGTTAATGAGAAAATTTGGGACACAAATTTTTCTAATTGTTGGGATTGAATTGAGATTCCACTTTCTTTTTGGTCTTATATTCTCCAGGTTTTTAAATCCCAAGAAAAACCAATTTTGTTTGTTTGCCCAATTGCGTTGCAAGCCAATAAATCCCTTAGTGATTCTTCCTTGCATGTGTGTTGATTGTGAAATTTTGAGAAATGAAAAGTAAAATCAACATTTGTGGTTTCAATGTGTTGCTTGATAGCTACACTTACCCATGTTGTGTGATTGAGTGATACACTTTGTGAGGACCAATGAACATCAGTGGTTTTTTGCTTTCTTTGTCATCCATATTAATCTCTTGATGAATGGTCACTTGAATCTTCTACATGAGTACCACATTATGTTTAGACTAGGTTGCTTTGGATTTTGTTTTGATATCATTCTTGATAATGATAAATTGAAAATTTATTGCAAGACATATTTTTGTGTTTTTAATGCTTCTTAGGATTGTCATTGCTAGTTGTTTGATTTGTTGCTCAAGGACGAGCAACGTTCTAAGTTTGGGATATTGATAATTATTTTTCCTTCCTACATTTTATAGTGTTGTAGAGACAATTGTGTGATATTCCTTATGCTTTTGAGCTTTGCTTGTAGGCATTTTTAGTCAAATTTGAATAAAAAAATAGTTTATTTAGGATTTGTGTTTATATCTTTTATGTTTGATCTTTGGGTTGTTTGCTTATGTTTGTAGGAACTTTGTTTAAGCCTGAATCAAGTAAAGGAGAGTCCTCAATTAACTACATTAGGAGATTTTTAGAAGCCTTAAAGCTAAGAAGAAAAGAGTGATCCATGCTAAAGGAATAAAAAAAGATCATGGACCCATGATTAGAAGCTAAACAAATTGATTTTAATAGTCAGAACAATTCATAGGGGGGCATGGAACCGGTCTTGCCTATGACTGTGACTTGCAAGATTTTTATTTCAAAGTTTCATTTTATTGTATTTTGGGCTAGATTTTATCCCAAAGCTTTAAATAAGAAATTTCTGCCCTAGTCTAGGGTTCCACACTTTTGAGAGAGAAAGATACTCGAGATGTGTAGACGGATTTGGATGCATTTGGATTCATCCTCCATTATTCCTCCATCAAAAGCTTATCCCCCATGGTTATGAGTAGCTAACTCTTCTCTTTCGTTGAAGTTTAATGTAATTATTCATACTTTCATGCAATTCCTACATTGTTTCTATTTAATAAAGCATAGTTATTGTTCTTCTTTCATTCTTAATGCTTGTGTTTGGCATGATCGACCTATTTACATAATTCTATGCTTCCAATTGTATTTAGGAAATTCCTTTGGGTTGCAAACTAAAGAAGACAACTATTTTTCTTTATGCCTAGGGATAAGGTAAAGAGGATAAGTCATCAATACAGCTGGCAAAACGGACGGGTTGGCTTGGGTTGGCCCGACCATCGGGCCATACATTGAAAATAGGTCGGCCTAGGCCTAGTCATATTCGTTCAGGGTTGGAATCTCTTAGGCCCAACTCAGGCTTATGTCTAGATATCGAGCCTATTTGGGCCAATTTAGAAATTAATAAAAAGTAAAAAAATTGATTTTATGCAAAAAAATATATTTTAAAAAAATTTCTAAGACAAAATTATTTATTATGCATTTATTCTGCCTAACAAGTATTGGCAAAACCATTTAAATAATGTTTAATGAATATTCAAATTAATAATATTGCTTTGGCATTGTTAGTTCTTGTGGATACTTAATTTTATGTTTAATGAATATGTTTTTTCTTTTAAAAAAAATAAATTGTAATTTAAAATTATAAATTATATTAATAAGTTACTATATTTTATTTAATATTTATTATATATTATCAATCGGTTCAGCCTGTGGCCTATCGGGTCAGCCTCGACCCAAGTCCATTTGGCCCGTCGGGCCAAATAGATCAAGGCAAAAAAGGCTCATTTCTATTCAAGCTTACTTTTTTTTAGTCCAACATGGCTCTAACGGTGGGTCGGCCAGCCCATCGGGCCAGGTCCATTTTGTTAGCCCTAGTCATTAATGAACTCTTTTTCTTAATGCAAATCGTTTGATTATGCTAATTCAAGGGATTGATAGTATAATCAAAGGATTTAGGTCATTTCACTTAAGAATTTAAGGTTAGGGTAAAATTGTTGCTTGATGATAATATAAGCTCAATTGGATAGGAATATGTAGTGATTACTTGTTAGGAACTCCAATGAAGTTAAACATTGGCAATTTCTCTCATTGAATTCATCTCAATTTTTTATACATGCCAAGTGCTGGATAAAATTTCTCAACCACTTTTCTTTTATTTTTCTCTTTTAATTTCTATGTCATTGTCATTTAATTTGGTTACAAGACAAGAAGCCTCTATGGGATGAGTTGATCAATTTTGGTGGACTCTTCATATTGGGTTGATTAGATAATAATTAAGCCCAACATGCTCAAATTTTAGCCAACTTTTAGAATAAGATTTATTTTCATTTTTAATTGTATTGTAGGCCTGTTTTCAAACTTGTAATGGGCTGCCACAACCTTTTATTGTTATTTTAAAGTATTTTAATTATTAGATTAGTTATTGGGCCTTGAGCCTAAATTACGATTATTAGTAGGAGTATAAATAGACTCCTTAAACACTTTGTTGGAAGAATTGGAAGATTAATGAAATTTAAGAGTTTCTCTATTGTGAGAGTTTTTCCTTTGTTCTTGGGTTAAGAACTGATAGTGTTGGTTCTACCGGCAGGTCGCGGTTAGGGTCATGCTCCTTTTGATAACTTTGGTTCTACCGACAGGTTGTGGTTAAAGTCAAGTTCCTTTTGAAAACTTTGGTTCTACCGGCAAGTCACGGTTAAGGTCAAGTTCCTTTCTTTTTATACATATTTTCAAGACGATTCTAAGTGTTCTCTTATCAAAGACTTTTTCATATTTGACTCTATGGCTCTTCCTAGATTTCCTTTAGCTAAGAAAGTCATTTCAAATAAGTGGTTTGTCAATTGACCTTTACCCTCTACTTTGGTGATCCTTCCATGCAATTTGCTCCTTCAGACTTGCTCAATTATAGAATTAACCAATAGTTAGACGTTATTATGACCATTAGAGGTTGAATTCAAACTTCAAATGTTATGATTTTTCTATGTTCTTGTTGCTAGCCATTATGCTCTAATTCAACCTCTATCATACAACTCTCAAGTTATCTTCTTCATCTCTACTTTTGCTCTATTGTCAATTAGCTTGCACCTTGTATCTGTTGAAGGATCCATTGAGATAAATCCATTGGTGCTAGCTATTGTCTTAGTGGCTTCCACATGAATTCAAATTTTGAATCATGGAAAGTTTTATAGAAATTGTTTTTGCGACAAATCTTCTATAGATGCATTGCTATTGCAACACAATTCTCTCTTATGCTTGGTTGTTGGTTCTTTGGGTAGGATAATTGTCTTCTTTAAGTTTCTATGACTTGGACTTTGTTAAAGATCATAAAGAGCAATAACTTCATATTCAGTGTTGTCAAAGCACAAATTCATTCTTAATTGGTGTGTGCTTCTTGAGTGTGAGACAAGTCTGTCTTCACATTCTAATTGCAATTCAACTTTTAATGATTCTCAAACCATGTATAGCTTTTGATATCGACCCCTTTACTTAAGTTACCCTCAACATCATGCTTTTGACATCTACACTTTGACCTAAAAAAATGACTATTTCCCCATCTTTTGAACAACTCTCTTTCTGGTAGTTTTACTTATGATTTCAAAACCTATGTCATGGAAAACTTCCACTGTAGGACTATCCTCCCCACATGTTCTATGCTTCTAAACATGTTATGTCTTAATAAAGAAAACTCAAACCAACTATTAGTAGTTAAGTTCAATGACTTTGATTTTTCTTCATAGTGGTTTGTCATCATTAAAACATTAGCTTCTTAAGGGACTCTCTCATGAAAACAACATGGTTAAATGATTGCATGGTGTAAATGCCATATCACTATTTAGAACACAACATCCCGCAATTGGAGACGTGTATGACCACATGATCATTTACCATAAAAATAAATAACCAGGACTAAAAGTATAGATGAAAAATAAGTTTAGGGAGCTTGACTAGTCAATGAAAAGTTTAAGGAACAAAAATAAAAATCCTAAAACGTTTAGGACAAAAAAAAAAGTAAATCCCCAAAAAAGCTTATTATTAATAAAGGGAAGATAAAATGGGAGCCTAAAATGAAAACACCTTGCACTAGCTTTTCCCTAGTTTATTAAAGAAAGGTCATCTTCAATTCCCAACCATTATCAAACTATTGGTCTCTCTGGATACAAAGGTACAAGTGTTTTTGAGAGCTTTTCAAAGTTCTTCTACTGGAAAAAAAACTCCACATTCTCATTAGAGAAGCTCTCAAAAAACACTTATGACTTGTATCCAAACAGACACTATGACTTTTTCTTATGTCATCATACATCCACACACACACGCACATGCGCACGCATGCGCGCACACACATACACACACACATGAGAGGAGATCCACTCATTTCACCCGTACTAATTCTCTACACCGGAGAGCTAGCTCTTTGAAAATGTGGTCTCTGTGTTTGCCTTTGGTAAATGATCTTCTATCCTCTCATCCCGTACTGATTCTCCATCATCCCGAAACTTTCAGAGCTCTTGAACCGTGACCTGTAAACACTCAAAGTGTGACCTTGTTGATTTCCTTCCTTCATGATATGGTTGAAACTTGTTTGTTTAAAGGCTTACATGCTGCTAGCATAATTGGATAGCTTGTTTAAAGGCTTGAAGCTTGTAACATATCAAGGAAAAAATGCTCTGATTTCCTGAATCTTTTGATTAGAAAGGAGAAGAAAGTTATGATTATTAAATTAATAAACTATTATATGGTGTTTAAATGTATTTAGGTGCCTAACTCTGGAACTCTTTCAACCTTGACATCTTTATATGGTGTTTAAATACATTTGGATTTTGAATAATTGGTGAAATTAAAATGACGAAAATAATGTTTTATAAGCTGCCGCTTTCTCATACACAAATTTTTATCTTTTATTTTTATTAAATTTAATATAATGTGTGTTGCACTTCCATGTTGCCATTTGCATAACAGTATGCAACTGTACTGTTAGCCATTGTTGCATTTATTCGTTTGGTGTTCTCTTTGGCTTTATATCTATCGGTGACTAGGAACAAAGGAGAGAATAAAGTGAGTGTTGTCGCCACTGCAGGGCTCAAAAAGCTTCCTTGTGCTGGAAGATTGTTACAGGATGACAAGATAGAAATTATGAAAAATTGGTGTGGTGCGGGATGAGAAGATGGAAGGACACTACAATTGAAAGACAAAGATCATGAATTGGAAGATAGAGGTCACATGAGATATTAAGAGTAACATTCTAAACTTCACCCAAGTCATCAATTTAAAATGAAATGGATGGTCCAGATTGAGAGTAACTTCTTAAACTTATTCTTGAGTATCCTAGACCAAAAACAAAAATCCTAAAATATTTAGGACTAAAAAAAATAGTAAATCCCCCAAAAAATCTTATTATTAAAATGGGAGCCTAAAAAGAAAAATCCTTGCACTAGCTTTTCCCTAGTTTATTAAAGAAAGAGAGAGAGAGAGAGAGAGAGAGAGGTATCACGTGAGATGAGTGTTTGTAGTGAAAGGATATAAGGAGAAAATTTGGATTATACAATCATACATGGATGATCAAGAACTCGAGATTATAAGTTATTTAGTAATAAGATAATCACACTTTAAAAAGTTATGTACATTTGTCTAGTAATCTTGACTATTTAAACATTATCTAATGGTCTATATTTGTAGTTCTTATTTCTCATAATAAAATGAATTATCATTTGATACGTTCTCATGTATTATATATTATCTGAAAATTATTATTAAAATAAACTTTTAAGAATTTTGACATTTTAAAAAAATAAGGTAAAACATATTTTTCGTCCCTGAACTTTTCGGCGATTGGTCTTAGTCTTCAAACTTTTATTCCGTCCTATGTTTTAGTCCTTTCCATCTATGTTGGATGTTAAGTGATGACATATCATTAAAGTTAGTGATATTTCACTTACGTAATTTCCAACTCCCATTTATCATACACCTCTTAAGTCATTTCACAAAGTCAGACTAGAGTCGAGCTCAACAAAGTCTTATTTCCCCATTGATTTTGCCAAGCCTGTTCCCTTCACCATGTTTTTAAAAGAACTAAATACTTTGTGATGGTTTTTAGCAGCCACAAATTGCTACACCCTGAATAATTTAAAATCTAGATACTTTCTAACATTTGAACACAACAACACAATAGAGTAAAACATACAGACCCATTAAACAATGAAGGTTGACTTTAAAAAAAACCACTAGAAATCTCTATTGGATTTTGAAAAGGCTTCTAATATTGCATGAGGTTTTAACCCAACACCAAAAAACTCTAGCACCTATGACATTTACATGCTCAAGCTCATTTCAACCTCGAGGACCAAAAAGAGCTCCACCACGTCGTGTTTGGAGTTGCGGCGTGTTGTGGCTCCCACAAATAAGATGGATGTCTATGGTGTAACGCCCCTAATTATCGAATTCTTGATGACTCTTATACTACGATACTTCACACGGTGACACTTCACTCAACTCCTCATTGTTCGGAACCCTCCACCAGTTAGAACCCTTCATAGGTAGCTTTTTCTGAGACTTTGACAATCTATTTTGGTTGCTTTCAAGATCAATGACTATCCCCACAAACCAACACAAGACTTTTTAGCGTGTTTTGTCCTTACTCACATGCTTTATGGGAAACTTCCCAAAAGGTCACCCATCCCATAACTAATCTAAGCCAAGCACCCTTAAATATGAAGTTCTTATGTGATAGGCTACCGAAAAGTAGATGCATCTTGTTGATATAGGTAGTACCAATTAATTCCTTTTAAGTCATCTTTAACTATATAGTCCCATACCTGCACAACCTTTGGATCCCTATCTTTCTGGTGTGATTCATCGGGGTGTTACATGCTCACTAACATTCACCTAGTTCATCCTCAAACCACACCGTACTAGGAGAAAGGTTAGCTCTGATACCATTTGTAACATCCTTCATTGTCGAATTCTTGACAACTCTCACACTATGACACTTCACATGGTGACACTTTACTAAACTCCTCATTGGTTAGAATCTACGGTGGAAGGATGCTACATGTGGCAGTGGTGAAAAGACCTATAGAGGAAGATGTGATCCTTGTCATCGACAAGCACTAGATTTAAAACTATGAGTGATGGCTCCATGATTTGTTATGAGGAGAGAACGACAATGGGTTACAGTGGGTGTGGGTACGATGATGGACAAAGAGGGAAGCATTGCTGCTATCATGGTGTGTAGTGGCTCCAGTGTAGAAGATGAATGTTTACGGTGGTGGTGAAGAGACCTATTAAGAAAGGTACAATCCTCGTCATCGACAAACATTATATCTAAAACAATAGGCACCAGATCTAAAACTGTTGTGGTGGCTTCGACGATTTATGACGAGGAGAGATCAAATATGGTTTGTGGTGGGTGTGGGCATGATGATGTCTTGAGGTGTGAGTGTTGTTGTCATAGCGACAATGATGAAGAAAGAGGTGGTGAAGGATATTTGCCAGAGAGGATAGAAAGAGGATGAGTCTTAACCTTTTAGGGTTTGTTTGGTGGCCATGATAGAATAGGATAAGGTAGGATAACTATACTATCCTGTTGTAATCTATTGTTTGGTGCACCAACATGATATGATTTATTTATCCTATTTTGTTGGTCTAGTGTATTTATTATCCTAAGGAAGGAGTTGGGATTAAAAGCAGCAAGATAGGACAATGGCTTTCTCTCCCTTCTCTTCCCTTCACCACCCATGCCACCAACCCTATCACCATTGTCACTTTCGCCACCACCACCCTTGTCACTGTCGTTGTCATCATCACCACTACAACCATTGTCACCGCCGCCACTGTCTCCATCATTGCAACCACCATTGCAACTACCGTCACTATTGTCATCACTATTGTCATCACCGCAACCACCACAGTTACCATTATTGTCACCACCACTACCACCGTCGTCACCACCACCATAATCTTCAACATAACAAGCACCACCACCGTCGTTGCTACCACTCACTGCCACCATTCATTGCCATTACTGCCACTGCAACCACCACCACCACTACCATTGTCGCCACTGCACCACCACCATTATCGTTGCTGTCGGCTGCCATCATCGTCATCGCTATTGTTGCCATTGTAACCTCCAACACCATTACTGCTATTGTCACCACCATTGTTGTCATCGCAACTACTGTCGCCATCGTCATCGTTACCACCATCCCTTATCGTTATTTGGTTCGCATCATAGTATGCACTAAACATTGGATTGGATTAAGGCTTTTCATACTCTTATCTTGCTCGTATATCTTATCTTATCATATCCTATCTTGAACACCAAACAGACCCTTAGGAGTAGAGGGAGTTCAGGGAGAGAGAAAGTGTCACTCTTCTAGAGGCAAAGTGTAAAAAGGGAAAAAAGAAGAATTTTGGTGTTTCAATTTTTGATGTTTTTTAGCTGCCATAAAATGTAATAAAATAAAATAATAAGAAAATAAATGTCACATCACCACTTAACATCTAAAATAGATGGAAAGGGCTAAAACACTAAACAAAAACAAAACTTTAAGGACTAAAATTAGTCGAAGAAAAGTTTAAGGACAAAAACCATAAATTTGAAAAAGTTTAAGGATAGAAAAAAATACTTTATGTAAAGACAAATATCACAATAAGGAGGTTGAATTGTGTTTTTAGGAAAATTTTAAACCTTTTTTCAAACACAAAGCTATCATTCGAAATAACTTTGAAAGACAGATAACTAATTTTTGCAAAAGGCCAAATCAGACGATGGAATATATTTTGTAAATGAAATGTATTTTCAAAATTAAAATCAAATTCGAACCCTAGGTCCATTAAAGATAAAGAGATAAACTATATGCCACAAAGATCTATATTGGCTCTTCTTAACCACTAAGACTACGTCCAGTTCTTGACAAACCACCAAGTTGCACTAACTTTGACAATTTATAAATATATGTTTCACTACCACTTCTGGCTCTTACAGGCAAAGCTTAACACCAAGCTTTAGAACCCAATATTCTTTGTTCTAACAAGACAGTACTAGCTCTAACACAAATAAGAAGATTTGTTGTTAGATTGCTGAGTGACTAGTTCTTAATCATCTATACTCCTAAGATAATTAAGGTGTTTTAAGAGCTTTTAAACTTTACAAGATTTACAGAGAAAGCTTGAGAAGAGAGAACAAGAGAATTTGAATCTTTGCGCATAGGTTCATTAACCATAACTCTTCAAAGCATTTGGTGTTTATAGGTCTTCTTCTTCAAGTGTTTGTTGTGTCTAAATGAATAGAATTCTTCACTGAAGCTTGCATCTGAAGAAATGTTCGTTGGGGCTTTCATTAAATGCACATCATCTTCATGCGCTGGAAAATCTTTAGCTTCCTTGAAGATTACTTCAACAGAAAAAGTACTTATTTTTCATTAGAGCAGGTCTGTCACAACAAGACGCGTCTTTTGATACTATTTGAACTTCAAAGCACTGAAAGTTCCTTTATGCTTCTTAGGATTTCAATAGGTACTAGGAGAATGTCTTGTAAGATAGTTCCTGCAAAATGAATCTCAGACAAAGTATTAAATGAAGTCTTAAATAAGATCGTAAAAGTTGCATTAGATCATAATATTTGTCTGTCTCATTCTTTTTTCAGACACAACTATAATGTTTTTTATCTGAGTGCGCATAATAATCAACTTTTAATTTTTGTATTTATTTTCAAATAATATAAATATTCGAGGATCCTTAATTGTCATATGACTTAACATTTTACCCAAGTAAATATTATTTTAAATATTTATTTTTTAATATTTTTATTTTTATTTTTCATTAAAATGATTTTATGTAAATTAAATTAATTTTATATAAAATTTCATATTTTATAAATATACTTTTTTATCATAGAAGGAAACTAGTTTTAAATAGACCTAAATCTTTTAACTTTTTACAAAATAACTTTTAATAGTACAAGATTTTTTAAGTTAAAAAATAAAAATCGACGAACAACTTCAACATTTTTTAGTTGTTTTTTTTGTCTGAATTTAATTGTTTTTTTTGTGTGTTCCAATCTTTCCCACTAATAAATTAGTAGTTAACATTGATCTTAAAAAAAATTACATCAAGAGGATTAGTAAATTATAACTAAAAAATATTCATTCAAAAATAAAACTTGGATTACATAAAAATGGATATATTTAACAAGAATATATTTATGTAGACATCAAAATTACATCATAAAATGTTAAAAATATCAAAATATTTTCAAAAGGGCTAATTTAAAATATTACTAAATGAATTTATCAGATTTGTCTGTTTAATTAATTTATATAAAAAGTATTTCCCCATAAATCATCGATATTAAAATTTATAAATAATAAAAATTATACGTATTTGAATTTAAGTTGAATCTTAAAATGCATATCTTTTAATAAACCATTATATCTGAATATTTGTTCTCATATTATCTACACAATTAAAAATTATAAGTATTGTATTATTATATTATATATTTAATAGTTTTTAATTGTAATGAAAGTGAATTGTGACTTTGTGCAAATTTAAATTTCAATATAAAGAATTCATGAATTATTGCTTTAATAATAAATTGCTTGAATGTACTCATGGATTATTTTCTTAATTATGTAAACAAAAATTCCAAAATATTTTTTCTCTTTGTACATAAAAATGATTATATTTTCATCTAAAATTTAACTCTTAGAATATTTTGCATGAAAAAAAATTAGAAACTATTTTATTCGTGATATTATTTAAGAAATAACTTAATCTTATTTTGTAATAAATCAATTTAATTATACTATATTTTTTTTTATATTTTAATAAGTTGCCCTTTTTCCTTATCCTTTGTTTCTCACACTAATAAAAAAATCAATTTTATACAAAAATGTTAATCAATTTTTTAATATATGAAGTTATGAAAGATTAAATCAAAATATTATTTGTAGTAAATATATACTAATAAATTATATTTAAACTTATTTTCATATAAAATATTCTATGTAATAATTTAAATATTAAGAAAATAAAATTTATTTATGAAATTATTAAAAATAATTTTATACAAATTCAAATAAAAAATAAGTTTATTCAATGAAGGAAGCTAATTGAAACATTGAATTGAAAGAAAAGTATAAGACATTTAAGAAGGATAAAAAATAACCTTCTTTCAAGAACATCGACCAAAAAAATTGATTTATAAAATATAAGGCATAAGTATTTTAAAAAAACGATTCAAACATATCAATGGAGTTGTAAAATAGATGAATCAAATAAATAATATAGTATTTAAGCTAATTATATTCATTTAATAAATTAATAATTTAAATAAGAGAATCTTGTCCAGTAAATTTGTAGTTATCCCGTGTAATAAACTATTTTGTAAATAACAGTCCACCTAAGACTCACAATGAATTTGACCGTGGGAGTTTCTTTGAAGCTTTTTAAATAATACCAACTTAATAGAGCCCTATATGATAAAAAAAAAATTCTCAAAACTTTAATGACAAAAAAAACATAAAGGAATCCTCAATTAGCAAAAAAATGAAAGTATTGCAATAACACAAAAGTAACACCGCAATTATGATAAAAAAAAAAAACTTGTCTTATTATTTTATCAGGGAAAAATAGGAACGTCATGTCTAACTGTTTTTTTTCTTCATTTTTTAAGATAGAAAAGATAATAAAATTTAGTGGGAGGTTTGTGAAAATAATTATCTAGATAAAATAGTAACTTATGAATTTAGTTATGAGGATAAAATAGATATGAAAATGTGTATACCAAAATATATATTTTTTTATAGAAACTTATTTCTTTTATCTATAGTTATAGATTTACTTTTATCTCATAATATCATTTGATAAATGTATTGTAGAAAGTAAATCTTAAGTAATGTAGGCCTTTTATTTTTAAAATATAAAAAATTAACGTAATACAAAATAAAATTATTTTTAATCATAATAATTTACTTATGTTAAAAAAATATTATATAAAAGTCTCTGTTCTTATTTATCTCAACAAAGTTCTATGTTGATTTGGAGTTAAATAAAATAAAAATAACAAACTTAATGATACTTTGTAAGTGGATCAAAATAGAAAAATCAATTGGAATAATAAAAAATCATCAAATTCTTTTTTGACACAAAATTACCAAATTCTAATAACAATATAAAGGACATTCCAAATTATAGAAGCCATAGATAAATAGATTGAAAAATGGACCCACATATCTTACTAATTTATTTGATAATCAAAGTCGCAACAATATTAGAAACTAAAGAAATCACCTTCAATCACCATAGACCCCACATATAATGATAATCACTTTTAATTTAATAATAAATTTGTTTGGATGGGTAAAATAAAAAATAATTTAAATTTAAATTGAAGAGAAAATTTTAAATTTTTTGTTTCTGCTATTAAACAACATAATTTTAAATTTCAAAAGTTTATTTTTTTTCTATTTTATTTTCTCCATCCAGTAATTGTACATGTCTCTTAAAAAGCTATAATTTATATTCTTTTAAATTTCTTTTCAGATAACGAATATTTAATTAAACATTATAAATTTAACGCTTAATTAAAAGTCACTCTTGATGTATATTAGCAAAGCAAATTTAACTTCAGATCAAATTAAGAATGTAGTGTTTGTATTTTTTTTTATTAGATAAAAATTATAAAAATTGTATAAACTAGAAATTTGAATTTATTCAAGCGTATTATTTGCTTGACCAACAAACCATCTCCCGATTTCAACGCTTCAAATTTGTCATTTTAATTGAAACTATCTTACATTTGATACCAAAGAAACCATTCTGAGTTTCTGCAAAAACATGTAAGAAAATAAAACAAGAAATAGATCTACAGAGAGAAAGAGATTGGTGTAAATATATACAAATTCTTTATTGATCGATCTTTCTCATCATCTAGTCTTCCTCTTCAATGGGAGATAGAAAAGGAGATGTCAGAATATATCTCATCTCTGGGTTGTTTTTGGCATCCACCGTTGGAGGAGGGATCTTTCTTTGTATGTACATAATATATTCAAATTCAGAATATGTACGATATTATCTCATCGCAGGCATGACCTTGGTTGCAGTTCCATGGTGGTTTTGGTTTCTCATCTTTTTATATAGATGTTGCTTTAAACCCAAGGTTGGCCAACAATTTGATAATCGTGGTAAAGTTGGAGCAACTAAAAATTGTTCCCTAACAGCAGTTGTGACCAACCCTTCTGGTAAAAAATCTCCTGATGAATTCCTTGATGATGGAGGGCGCCATGTTCATTTTGGCGCAGTTGTTGAGATGGGGAGCGGAATTCAAGATCACCAAGAAGTTGCGGATAAGTTACAACGTGAGTCCAAGGAAGAAACAACATGATACCATCTTTGGTAATGGTTGAGTCAAAAGAAAGTGAAAATGCCTTTAAAATCTTAATAGATGATTATTTGCATGGTATTGTTTAATGAAGTCAAATGCAAGTGATAGTGTTCATATATTGAATTTGCGTACATAGAATGCATGACAAACAATTTTTACTTAGGTAATATTGTTGGAGATAGAGGTCCATGCATCAATGAAAATATATGAGATGAGACAAAATAGTGATATAAAATAGTCAAATTGCTTAATTAGATTGTAAGTCTTAATTAATTGTAGAGAAGGGACAAAGTGCCAAGGGAAAAGTTCACTAAATAGTTTGTCTTTGAGTAGTGATTGTAAGGAGTTATATACTCTCTTTTTAAGGACACGAGTTGAATGAATGATTGTAAATATTATTGCAATGAGCTAGAATTGGAATAGGAAAAAGAAATTTACAAACCTTCTTCGTCTTGATCTTTATCGAATTCTTTTTTTTTTCTTGTATATACATTTTCAGTTTTTGTTTGGGTAAATAAATGGGGCAAGAGATATAGACAAAGAAAAAAAAAGAAGATACATGGATAAGGGTCAAGGATTTGACGTCCTAGCCAAATTTGAGAACAATTAATACAGAAAATAAAATGAAGAGACTGTAGGAGAATAACAAACTTTTCAAATGTATTGGCTCACATAGCTTATTTCAGTAAACGTTTAAATACAAAGCTAACAACTAACATAAGGCTGAACGGAAGAAATTGATACTTGTACAATAATAGAGAAATAAAGAAAAAAGAGTTGTTGTATGTTATGCAACAAATTTTGCAGATTTATTACCCATAATTTATTCTACAAGATATGTAGAATAATTGCCTATAATATTATTGCCAAATTTCAATATTCTCTCTCAAGTTGGAGCACCGGATGTCTATGATGCCAACTTACGAAGATGTGCATGAAAGGTGGTTTTTCCAAGAATCTTGGTAAATAGATCTGTAACTTGAGTTTGTGATGTAGTGAAAGAAGTAACAATTGTGTCCATATTGTATTTTCTCCAAAAATCACATTACAATCCATTCTCGATATGTTTAGTTCATTAGTGAAACACTATATTCGCTACAATATTGAGTGCTACTTGGTTTTCATAATAAAACTAGGCAGGAGTCACAATGTTAACTTGTAAGTCTTTGAAGAGATATCTCAATCAAGGTGTAGTTCACAAGTAATGGCTGCCTTGGCTATATACTATGCTTCTACTGAAGATCGCAAGATTGTTGTTTGTTGCTTGGTCTTCCAAGAGATGAGAGAGGAACCAATGAAAACATAGTAACCAAAAAATTGATTTCCTTGTAGGATGACAACCTCCCCAATTTGCACGAATTACAATAGCCATTTAACTTCAACTCATTTTGTGTTGAAAAAACATGCTATCCTTATTCCAAGAAAATATTTCAACTTCCCAAGGTCTTTGATTCCAAAATGCTCATTAAGAGTTTGTATTGCTATTGGACGTTGCCAATGATGATCATATCATCAAGGTATATCGAAAATAGTTGTGAATGAAATTCCATGTAGCTTAGTAAAGAGAGAATAATTAATTGTGGGTTGCTTGAAACTAGCTTTGGAAATGACACAAGAAAACTTGGAATACCAATTACGAGAAGCTTGCCTCAGTCCATAAATTAAAGTGATTTATTAAGTTGACAAACCAAGTTCTCTCTCCTGATGATTGTAATAACCTGGTGGTGGAAGTATATATACCTCTTCATCAAGATCACCATGGAGGTTTAGTGGTCCAAGGTTTAACTCCTGGTTAGCCCTTAGGTATGAAATAAATCGTATTGGGAGGGAAACACTCTTTTGTGTATGCTCACATCCCGTGACGAAGATTAGTCATCCCTTTTGATGGGAGCTATTTCCTACTAATACCATGATCAATAAAAAAAATCACCATGCATGGAGGAAGACTTTATGAACATCTAGTTGATGGAGAGACGAATTTCTTGCTGCAGCAACAACCAAAAGACAATGAATAGTAACAAGTTTGGCCACCAAAACAAATGCTTTGTGTAATATCCATCCCTTCAACTTGATTGTATCCCTTAGTAATTAGTCAAGTTTTGTACTGATCAATGGTTCCATCAGAGTGATACTTTATTTTATAGACCCACTTACATCCAATCAATATCTTTCCTTTTGGCAACATAGTAAGGGCCCAAGTACCACAAGCTTCAAGTACTTCAATTTCTGAACTCATTACTTCAAGCCACTTAGGATCATGCACAACCTATGCAAATGTGTTAGGTTTAGTAAGAAATCATAGGTCTAGACTCATGGTTAGGTATGGAATTGGGTAAAACTTGCAAAGTAGAACCAACATTATTTTGAGGCAAAGAATGAAAATGTGTCCTCATGAAAGGTAACATCTTAACTTGAAAATATTTTTTTTTGGTTACAAAATCATAAACATCCAAACACACATAAATTGTTATAAGTAGGTGATTGTCTATGGAGAATGTCAACATGTGTTTTTTTTTCTAGAAAGTAAAAGCCTAGTAGGTGTATGATAATGAGATAGACTATAGTAAGCACACTCTTCCCACAAAAGATTAAAGGTAAATGCGATTGAAATCACAAGGCTTGGGTGACATTCAAGATGTGGTGATCGATGTTTGCATTCCATAACACCATTTTGTTGAGGTGTGAAAATACAACTATGCTAAAAAATAATCCCTTGGTCATGAAAGAAGTCTTTCATAGAAGTGAACTCCCAACCATTGTTTACTTGAAACCTTTTAACTTTACGATTGAATTGGGTGCTAACAAGACTAAAGAAGAATTTTAACAAATTTTGTGTTTCTGATTTAAACCTCATAAGATAAACCCATGCATGTCTAAAAAAAATCATCCACAATAGTCAAAAAGTAATTAGCACTAGAAAGAGAAGGAACACATAAAGCTCCCTAAATATTATAATGAATTAGTTCAAAAGGTTCTTTAGTAGAAATGGAACTTAAACCAAAAGGTAATCTTGTTTGCTTTGCCAAAGGGCAAAGCATCACAAACTTTATTAGGAATGAAAGAAATTTCAGGGATCAAATCTGCAAGATGCTTCATGAGTTGAGCATAAGGATGTTCGTAACGACATATTTCATTGCTATGATATCACTAACTCTAAAATGTGACATTTCAGTTTTAAGTGAAATTTCCATTAATTTGATTATGAAAAATAAGGGTGAATTTTTTTCATGATATACATTTTCCAAATAGCGCAAAAAATACTTAAATAATTACACACACACACACACACACACACATATAATAAACCACCATAGATCATTCAAATGACAAAAAGTAATTTAATTTGTACATGTGACTAAGCCTGAGATTTACATGTCCAGATAAAAAAGAATCAACGAACTAGCTACGAAGGAATTTATAACAAAACACAACTCTCTCCCAAAATAATCTCAACGTTATAACGTCGACTTGGCGGTTCCAACAAATGTATCTCTCTCCACATCATCTACTGTTGTTCCCTGCTCCCACGAACGAAGGTTTACGATCATCACATGTACCAATCACACAATACAAAATTGCAAGGGTGAGTTTATTATAAAAGAAATCAACAAACATCAAATGACCATAATTAGCAAGAAAACAATAACACAAGCCATAATCATACACAAATATCCATTATTTCAACATACACTTAACAACTAGTCATCAACTTTTCCACAATTCCAACCAATCTTGCTTAGTATGATGCATGCACCTAATCTCAACTCTCAAATGCAATGTGATACCATTCGTCAGGAAATAGTCTAAGTGTGTCCATGCGACACTTACACTTAGGAAAACTAGGCAACAAGTGTCAAGGTTACCCTATCGTGCACAGGCAACTCCCCCCCATGGTGATAAGCCTGAGTCACAAGGGAGTTTCAAACCGAGTGACATACCCCCAAGTGTTTCCCTCATGAAAAATTACAAGTACTTACTAACAAAGTTTATACTATTTCCATGTAGTATGAAGTATGAAAAATGGACACTATCAATGCACTGATCGTGGATCATTAAAGATTCTAAGCCATCCCCCACCAGAGATGCTTAAAACTCTTTAACCACTCTATTTCTCCCAGCAAGGATATCCATCATGGTCATTGCACCCCCATGTACATACACAACATTCATCATCACAATAACATCATCATATCTCAAGGTCATTATCAACATCAACATCATCTCATCTCAATGTCATCATCAACATCAACATCAACATCATCTAGTCTCAATGACATTATCAACATCAACAACAACTCATCTCAACATCATCATCTACACCAACATGATCTCATATCAACATTATCATAAACATCAACATCATTTTATATCACTTTATCATAAACATCAATACCATCTCATATCAACATTATCATAAACATCAACATCATCCCATATCAATATTATCATAAACATCAATATTATCTCATCTCTATGTCATCAATGTCATCAGTAATAGCATTCCACATTTTCACATATATATACATATAAAATTTGTGCCTGGGATTCACACTCCCCAGTTTTTTAGACAACACAAGTCTCATCAAATACCAATATCATTCATCAATAACAAATATATTGCATCCCATTAGTCGAAAGTTCAGTTTTCTTGAAAACTAGCATGTATAGAGACATACATACATCCCCATAATTAGGTTCCCTAACCCCAACTATGGTATTAAAAATCGTAAATCAATAATAAAATCCCCTCATGTATTGATATCTCTTTGTCATCTCCTCTCTGTGTTGCTCGGAGGTCTCTCACGTTCATGTTCGTCGGTCAAATCGCAAAGTTCTATATACCAAATTGGAGACAATTTAGTGTAGATTTAAAAAATAAGGTTAATATCAACATTCGGGGTCAAATTAAAAAGGGACTAAGGGGTGTTTCAGGGTCTACATCACAAAGGCTTCATTTTGAAATTCTGATCACGCCAATGCAACCGGGGTTCAACAAAGGTAATGAAAAAACATCAATTTCATAAAAGGGTAACTTTTACAATGTCTCATTTTAAAAGGTTTTTCAAAGGAAGTGTAAAAATATCCTATTACGGTATCAAAATCGCAAGAGATACTAAGAGAACCTCAAACTAACTAGGAAAAAGACATAGAAGTCAAGGTTACCTCAAAGAAACTATGAAAGAAAGGATCGAGAGCTTCATTCGCTATTGAATCCCTAGGATGGATTCTGAGGATTTTGCTCCGATTAAAGCGTTCTTCTCCGTGCAGTGGTCTGACGACATACAATGACAGCTCGTGGTGGCCTCCAATAGTCATGAGTGGTGGAGGAGGATGGGTTAGGGTTTTTTTGGGTGAAAGTTTAGAAAGAGAGAGAATCTCTAATATGTAGATCTCGCTTAGCAAGCTCATCTCACTAAGTGAAACTTTACTTTTGGCACTGAGCGTGACCTCTCGTGCTAAGCGAGTTACTTCCTTGGGTTGGAATTACGTTTAGCGTGCTGGTCTTGCTAAGCGAATTTCCCTCTCGGGTTAGGAATTGCTCTTAGCATGCCTGTCTCGCTAAGCAAGCTATCCAAAACTGTTATCTAGAAAATCCCAACGGTTTGAACATGCAGACTTGAGTTAGGAACCTACAGTTCAAGTTTGAAGACGATCCAACGGTTAACAAATCCAAGATCACGATTTTACCGAAACAGGTTTGGGTAAAACATGAAATCTCACAATTTCAACATAGGTGAATCAAACTCCACATGACCTAAAATCCACATCAAATAGTCACACATAGCTAATTCACACAACACCTCAACTCATCCAAATCAATCAAATAATCAAATAACACAAGAAATACATTAAACATCAATTTTCAGTTATCAAAATTTTAGGGAGTTACAATGTCCAAGTCATGTATGCCAAATCCTGCAATATATATAAATAAGGAAAAATGTGATAGAACAATTTAATGATTTTCTCATTAACAGACAACAAATTAATATGAAAGGAAAAGATGTGAAGAACTTATAAAAGAGAAAAAATAGATCCAAATTTAATTGAACATATTGAGTTTATTTGAACCTTATTCCCATTGGGTAGTGCAACAAAGGAATGTAGAGATGTACTTACTTTGTGTAATAAATTAAGAGAAGAGGTGATGTGATCAGTTGCACCACTATATCTATTAAGG
Source organism: Glycine soja (assembly GCF_004193775.1). Lineage (NCBI taxonomy): Eukaryota > Viridiplantae > Streptophyta > Magnoliopsida > Fabales > Fabaceae > Glycine > Glycine soja. The sequence goes on from NC_041004.1 coordinate 28,998,189, forward strand.
GACTTTGTGTATTTGCCAACAAAACTTCTCTAGAGACAATCAAGTCACATTGTTTTTCTTGGAAAATCATGGAATAAATATTCCCAATGGTGGGAAGTGGCTGAATGAGAAGGATTTGACCACCATACATAGCATAATATGAATCATTTAAACCCATAAGAAATTGTATTACCTTCCCCTTTTTTCTCGTTCTTTATTTTTCTTACTTGCTCCACACTACAAATAGGTAAGTCGTTGTATGATGAAAGTTCATCTTATAAGCCTTTCAACTTGGAATAATATGTTGCCACGGGTAAGATCCCTTGGTTGAGAGAGACAATGTCTCTCTCAATTTGAAAAATTATAGGAACATTGTTATGAGAGTATCTCACTTTTAGATCTATCCAAATTAAACTTTTATTTTTGATTCTTTTTACAAGACACTCTCACCTAGATTAGGATAAACAGAATTAAGAATCCAAGTTAAGGCCATATCATTGCAAATTTCCCGAAGGCATACTTTTCATTTGTTGGTGATGACTTTTGTGTTGAACCATCAACAAAAAAAATTCCCAAGAACATATTTCTATGGCTCCATGTAAAAAAACAAAAAGAAAAGAAAAAATGAGAAAAAATGTATTGACTCATATAGCTCATCAGTTTAGTACCTGATTAAATATAAAGTTATAAACTAATCATATATAAGGCTAAAAGGAAGGAATTTAAATATGTACAATAATAGACTTGTTATATGTTATCCATCAAATTCTACAAACTTATTGCCCTTAATTTATTTTGCAGGATCTGTAGAATAATTGCCTATCATTTTATCAAATTCCAACTTGTTTGCATATTTCCTTCTCTTAAGATGTAACTTGCATGTTCTAGTTATTTGTATTGATTAAGTTAGTGATTGAATTCCGTCACCATGAACACAAAAAATGGTAATATGATAACTATATTGAATAGAAGGGAGAACATAACTTGAATTGACTATAAGTAAGATATTAGTATGCCCATGATGTTCCTCAAGACATAAACCATACCAAGCACCTCAAGGTCTAATAAATACCTTTAGTGTATGCGAGAAACTTATAATAGTATATTGAATAAGTCCCTCCTAAGTCACACTAGTACCTTGTGGTAGAAGAGATTCACTCGTGTTTAGTTCAAACTAACCACACCAAGTTGTCCATTTTTTCAACATGGCATGCTCATACAAGTTGCTAACTTATGTGTTGTTTTCAAGCTTTTTTTCCCTTTTTCTTTCAATATGTTATTCTTGTCATCCCAAAGTTACATTAGATCCCAACTAACAAATGTTTAGTGGATCTATTGAAGCTGATAAAGGTATCTTAGTGTCTTTTTTATTTTATTTTTGTTGAACAAGTGATCAATAACTTAAGAGGAGGGGTGAATTAAGTCTTAAAATTTTTCCGATTAACAAGTTTTAATTCCATTTTTAAATGATATGTAATAGACTTAGAATGTAGAAGAAGAAGCATCAATCAATTTAACAATATTCTTCAAAGGTGCAAGAAAAAACAAGTTGCAATAAAATAAATGAGATAAGGGAAGAGAGAATTGCAAACTTGATTTATACTGGTTCGGCCACTTCTCGTGCCTACGTCCAGTCCTCAAGTAACCCACTTGATATTTTCCACTATCCTTGTAAGTTCTTTACAATCTTTGAATACACCTTGGGATCCCTCACCCTTGTGTTCAAGTTTCTCACACACCAAGAGACAAACAATCTCTTGATTACAACTGAGTTTTCAAAAGATGAACAGATTGATTTCTTTCTTTTAGAGCAGATGATACAATTTGAAGTTCCTAAAAGAATTCTTTTTCAAGAGTTTGACCAAAGTTGTTTAGAGAGATCTTTAAAGTTAATTTCTCTGAGAATTTTCCTTTTTTTTTTTGAAGTAAGGACACACATATATATAGGTCCATTGTGCCTATTCAAAACAGTTTGAAGAGATGTGTCTTTTCAAAAAGTTTTTCTGAAACTTTTTCACTAGTAATCGATTACATAGTTATATTTTTGAAGAGTTATGACTTTTCAAAAGTTTTTCTAAAATTTCTTTGTTGGTAATCAATTACAAGATTCTGGTAATTGATACACAGATCAAAATTCAAATAAGTTTGTGTCGTTATTTCACCAGTTCAAAATTTCAAAATGCCATGTTCGCAATCTCTCTGGTAATTGATTACAAAAACCTGATAATCGATTAACAGTTCAAAAAGATATTATTTTGAACTGATTTAACTTTGATAAAAGAATTCTGATAGTAAAGATTTTGAGGCCAAACTATAGCAATCAAATTTGAGATTCTCTTAACAAATTGACTAAGTTCTTATCTTAGATTTGCTTAATCTTGTTTGTTGACTTGATTGAATTCGTCCTCGTCAAGTAAACTTTTTGGCATCATCAAAACCTGCACGATATACATTCACAATTTCTTTTTTTAATTTATAATACTTAAAAATTAAAACCAATATAATTTATTTTAAAAAAATCAATCTTTTTCCTGTCAAGTACTTTTTCAATGTTATTTATACAAAAACTACAATTAATTATTTGAAGAATATACTAATGGAAAAACAATAATAATTGATATAGTTACTAAACTATAAGGGAATTAATGTAAATAAAATTTATAGTTGTTAGTTGTCCTTTTTGCTATGATGTAATACCTTTTGGGTCTGTAGTTTTTTGTTGAAGATAGTATTGGTACGTAGTAGTACCTGTCAGAAGCACAGAAGATAAGTATTTTTCTCCCAACACAATTTAGTCCATATTCAAGGGTCAATCAGGATTTGAACCTTGAACTGTTTGGTTAAGGGACACAAATTGTTACCACTTGTGTCAACCATTATTGATATATTTGGGTTTAGATTTTGCCACATCTTGTATTGAAATCTAGCCTATTAGCTCTTTAATAAAATTTAGTTTAGCTTCTAAAAAAATTTATACTTGTCCATTTCACATTACTAAAATTTTTTAAATTATTTTCAAAATATCTCATTTTTAAAATTATTTATCAATATGTAGTGATTTTTAAAAGTATTAGAATGTTGGTTTTAGGAGAATTCACTTCTCAATGTATAGTTGTTTTTTCTATTTAATTTTTTATGTAATTTATTGAATTTTAAAAAATATTTTCACATATATACTATTTTAAATTTTGATAAACTTAAAAATGCTTGAGTGGGGGAAGGTAATGTACAAGACATTAATTTATATTATATATATTTTTATGGATATACTTTAATTTAAATACACTTTTCACATAAATTATATTATACAAATTTTCTATATATTATATAATTTAATTTAAATAAACCTTTTGCATCATATTATATTATATAATTTGTATATATTAAAAAATTTATTTTGACCCTTATGTTCTTGATGCTTCAGAAGCTCATTGTTCAAGAAACCCACAGATTTCTTGTGTTCTACACATTCCACCCAAAGATTATGTTTACTCATTTTGAAGTCTTCATAATCTTTGTGTGCTTGTGCACACTATCTCCAAAGATCATATATGTCGTCCTTTTGATGATTATGAAGTTCATTAAGCTCTTTCAGATCCTTTTGAAGATCTTTTAATTTGTTTTCCAACTCTTGAAATTTCTTAAGAATGATAGTTTTTTTGCTGACATTTGTCTTTATCTCAAGACATAACTTGGACTCTTTTTCCTTAAGAGTTACTCAAGCTTCACATGTCTGAGCGGACTCAAGTGAAACATCTACTTGATCTTGAAGGGTTTTCTAAAGTTTTAAATGATCTTTCGATAGATTTTTGAAATCTCTTTCATATGTTTTTATAAGCTTTTGAGAGAATAAGTGAATTAGATAAAAGTTCATGATAAGCTTTTCTAAGAGACTTAGGGTCATCGAAATTTACCTCATCTTCCTGGTCTGATTCGGATCCTTCAGAAGTTGTGTCTGCCATCAGGCATATGTTGGCTTCTTCATCATCTTCATTAGATGATGTGTCATCCAGGTCTTCCCACATGCTCATAAACCCCTTATTTTCTTTAGTCTTAAAGATTTTATTCTTATCTTGGTTTGGCTCTAAATCTGGACATTCAGACTTGAAGTGTCCAGGCTTTTTACACTCATAGAAAACTATGGATCTTTTGTCTTTATCCTTCTTGTCTCAAGGAATTCATCTTGAAGAGCTTTTCCACTCGAACCCATTTTTGTTTCTCCACATCTTGTAGATTTTTTGAGAGATGAAGGCGAGCTCATCTTCATCTGAGTCTTCTTCAGATTCATCATCAGATTAATCATTTACTTTAAGTGCTTTGGAGGAACTTCTCTAGATTTGTTCTCTAGACGATGATTCTTTCTTGTTCTTCCGAGTATTGAGAGCCAAAGACTTTTCTCTTATGAGACCTTTGTATTGCTGGAGCTCTTGTTCATGAACCTTGAGGGTACCAATAAGTTCCTCAAGAGACATTGAATCAAGATTCTTTAACACTCTCAACGTTGTTACCTATGGTCTCCACTTCCTAGATAGATTTATCCAAATTTTGCCAATGTGGTTGTAATTATCATAAGTTCTTTGTAAGGATCTTAGTTCATTAAGAATGTTTTGAAGATGTCCGAATATACAATGTATGTCTTTGTTTTCTTCGATGGAAAAAAGTCATACTTATAGGTGAGAAGACTGAGTTTGTTCCTCTTTACCTGTGACGTCACTTCGTATGTAACAACAAGAGTGTCCCATATTTGTTTGGCACTTCTCAAGTTGTGTACCTTGGTGTACTCTTCTTCTAAAAAAGTGTACAACATCACATTTCGAGCCTTGGAGTTTAGTGAAAAATTGAGCTTTTGTTGTTCCATCCACTAGCTTTTAGGGATCTCATTTAGCTGGTTATCGTAAGGCATATAATCTTTGTTTTCTATCACATCTCTTAGATCTATATGAATAGATTCAAAATGGGTTATCATTCACTTCTTCCAATAGTCATATTTTATCCCTCTAAATAGAGGTGGTTTGTAGGAGGCAAATCCTTCTTCCATATCTTTGATATATAAGATCTTTTCATTAATACTATAAGATACTCAACCTTTTAAGGCCAAGCTCTAATACAAACTGAAACTACAAGAAACACACTAAAGGGGAAGGGGGTTGAATAATGTGTATATCAAAGATGCAAACTTTTCTTGATATAAAGGATAATATAGATAGTACTTTGTTAAATATTGGTCGTCCATTGAGGATAAAACAAATATATAGTGATCAATATTATGGTTGTCCAATGAGAGATAAAAAGATTCTTAAAAAAGTTTTTCAAATAAACACTTGGTGCAAAATGGTGATATAAAGTGTAATAACAATGCTTAATAAACCTTTATGGAGAGAAGTAGAAAAACATGGTTCATATTGGTCCACTCAACTTGAGTTAGGTCTAGTTCTCCTTTACTAACTAGTAAATAGTTCCACTAATCAAAACTTGATTACAAAACAAGTATTCTAACTTGCCACTCGTAGCTTTACAAGTGTTCTAAATACCAATTATGCTACCTTCTAAGACTCCCCCTGAATTTAAGAACCCAAGTATTGTTTAACACTAAGTCACTCCTGGCCTTCTGAAGTAGAAGTATCCATTACATGATCAACATCGATATCTTGAAAGGATAACTATCTCACATAGAAGAATAAAGCGACGTGTCAAGCTCTGAATAATGAGGATTTTACCCATAGTACAGGCAATTCCATGTGCTTTTTGTTCATAGTGAAAGCGACCTTTAAGGGAATATTCCATGAAAACCTTTTATTCTCTTCTATATTATATTTTTCTTAAATTTAAATATTAGTTATTAAAAAATAATAGAGGCAAATATAATTTGAATAAAACAATACATGTGCAGTTCCTTTTTTCGTGATATTTTGTCTTTTAGACTTGACACGCGAGTTTACCTTATGGCACTATGTTATACTAATTTGCATAAGAGTGAACGCTCACTAGATAAAACATGTTGGACGCTAGATTAAAATATAGCATACTTTCTATAGCTATGGATGATACTTAATGTTCTAAATATCATTGACATAATAATCCTGTCCACTTGTCAGAACTCATTAGAATATCAAGAATTTATACTTACTGTTATGCATCAAAATCTAAGGTGCATGAGACACGTGGTCATCTAGACCTAATAATCTCCAACCTTTTGATGATGACAAACAATATAAATTTTGATTTATAATTATAAATAAAGTTTTAAGAGAGGGATGAGGATGTAATGCAGTTAAACTCCCCCTAATTTCAATCATGGCAAGAAAATGAAATATGATAAAAGTAGCAACATAATTATAATAGATAATAACTAAGGAGATAATATATATGAAATTACTTCATTTGAAGTTGTAAACTTCTTGGAGGAGTGGGGTCGAAACTGGTCGAATAAACAATGACAACATCATGCTCACCCTTATCTTGAGAAGTGACCTAATTTGAAGTTGTAGACTGCTTGGACGTAGGATCTTGAATATATGATTCAACTTCATCAATCATAGTTGCATTGGACGCTTCACTAGTCTCGTCCATGACACCAGTGATTGTAAGATCAATGATGACCCAATGCATAATGGTGTTGTCCATAAATTTAGCAAATGCTTCAGCTTGGACGGAAGCAACAAGTTCTTTCTCAGCAATAGCTATAACTTCTTCTTCAGCCTTCTTCTTCTATTGAGCTTCCTGGAGCTAAGTCACATGAGCTACCATCTGGGCTTCTGCCACCTTTTTCAAGTCATAAGTCCCCTTATACTTAAGATTGGAAGCTTGAGAAGACAGTGTATAAAAGAGTAGCTATCATCATTTTTGGTAAAATAGATGTAGGTGTCATAAAAATAATACTTCCTAACAGAACGTAACACCTGAAGAACCTCGTGGTGCACAACATTGTCACTTCCATCATAGCCAAAAGTGGAGGCTTTTTAAGAATCCATTCACACAATCTGACTCTAGAAGTTCCTAGCATCATGAGTGTCTGGAACGCATTAAAAAAAAATGCAGTATCTAGGAAGTGATCCTAGGTCGTCTCTCAGTGAGCAATGATCAACCAAACGTTCATAACATATGTTAATCAAACAGTAATGAAGTGGGTGGGTGGGGGGGGGGGTTGTTTGTTTTTGTAATTTAAACATCAAGCAAACTTGAATAAGAAAATAATAGAATTAAAACATGTTGTTTCCCCTTGATTCAAAAGCAAGTCTCTTATCCTAGGTTACGAGAATTTATCCCTAATCAGTTCAACCACTTAATCCAACCTGGAATTAATTTACTAAGCAAAAATTAACATAAGGCTGTCATTATGTGATTAAGCAACACATACACCAATTAATCCCTCTCACATGTCCATTAAGCATGAACAAACTGATCATTAAGCATGAACGTAAATTAAGCATAGAGACAATTAATCAAGCATTAAGAATGCATGGATTAATAACAACAAATACAGAGCAATTGGTGAAGGGGAAAAACTTATCAGAATTCAATAGTAATAACAAAACCTCAAAGAGAGATGTGCTTGATCCTCAAGAGAAAACAACATTGGAGACTCAACCTTCCATTAATCAGCAGAAACGAAAATGAATTCAAAGGCAGAAGCAGAAAACGAAATTGCAATTTGAAGCAGAAAACGAAATTTGATTGCTACGTGAACAGTGCACGTGAACAGTAACATGAAACTAAAAATGCAAAACCGTAAAATTTTCTCCTATGTCAACAGTATGCCTTCTACTAAAACCCTGGTGCTGTTATATAGGTCCTCAGTCCCAAAGCTTACAAATTTGTTTTAAGTCCAAGCCCAAAAATGAAATAAAATAAAACTGGACGAAATAAAATAAAATTGGATGAAATAAAATAAAATTGTCTGCTCTCTTCAAGTCCAATCCGGTTCAGTCCAATTGCTTATAATTCTCCTGAAATTAAATTAAAAACACAAAATTAATCAAGTAGGCCCAAATGATAAAACTACATAATTCATTTGACAATTAAGGCTAATCAGTAATTAAAATGGTGACAAAAAGGGTTAAGAAATAGGAGAAAATAATGATACATCAAATTCTCCCACACTTAGCCTTTTGCACTCCTGGACAAAATTAAAAAGCAGAGCAAGGAACAAATTCAGAGACATTAAAGAGAGACAAACAAACACAAAAACATTTATATATTTCTCAATGAATCCCAAGGAATGGGCAACATCCAACACATAAATAGTTAAAGAATCAAGACAGCCATGAAAATCATCCAAGCACCTCAAATATGGCAAGGTAGTCAATCAACTCAAGAATTGAATGAAAAGTGATAAAGCCTCACGAGATATGCACTCTATCTCTCAAGTGTCTAGGCTACTGTTTACTCTCAGAGCACCCTTGAAAACAAACACCACATAGACTTGGCAAAACTCTAAAATTGACAACCAAACTCAACAAACACATACATATGAGGATCAAAAGGTCTTTTAAGGTTATAATGGGGCCAGGGACAAGGTAGAGGAAAGTATGGGATAAGTTAGCTAAAACCCAAAGGAATAGAGGAGCAATGGGGAATAAGTGAAAATTAAGCAAAAGTAGTAAACCCAAAACCTCCAATATCAATAAAATCAACCAAGTCTTCAAACCAGTCCAAGACCTCATTTATTCAACTTCACTCTTTTTGTGTTTTTCTCTTCTGTTTTTTTTTTTGAGAATAGAAACGAAAATTTAAAAGCATTTTGAATATTTGAAAAATAAAGCAACAATTAGGAAATATATGTATGTACATCAAGCATGGCCAAAATACATCATCAAGCATGGCCAACAAAAACATATCATCCAATGAAACATACCCCCCCCCCCCCCCCACTTATTTCCAAAACAATTCCAAGCCCCAAAATTCCTTAAGGGTAGGGTGAGATCATGGTTTTTCACTTAAGGCTTTTAATGAGCTTCAAAACAAAGAAAGGGGAACATAGGCTCAAAGGGGCTATCAAAGGAATTAATTCAAGGTAGGCTCATTTGGCTAGAGGCTTATAAGAACAAAATGCCTAAATCATCTCCCAACATGCATGTGAAGCAAGAAGTATCAACAAAAGTCAAGCCAAGGCTATTGTGCAAGCAATCAATGGGGCAAAACACACCGAATAAAATAGATGATGATGGCTCAAAATCTCACCAAGGGTAAATCTATCACTTTCAATTCGACCTTTCAAAACTAACTTGACATGTAGAGAAAAACAAGGATTTCAATTCACAAAATTCCAAGAAACTCCTATTTCAAAAACAATTACCCATTACCTGTACATAACCTAAAATTCAAAGAGAAACATGCAATGTTGTACACAAAAACATAAAACCAAAAATAACAAAATTAACCTAGAAAACCCCAAACAAAGAACAATCTCCCCCCCACACTTAAACAACACATTGTCCTCAATGTAGCACAATCATAAGATCAAGATCAATAAGAACAATCAATAAATTTGGACAAGTTCAATAAAAGTAAAGAAAGAGACAGAAAAAGAAAACTCCCTAAGTCATGGAGGAAGAGAAGTAGGGTGAAGTAAGGAGGTCTCCTCCACCACTACATCCACTAAGGAGGGATTTGTGAGGATGGTTTCAGCCGGTGTCCATTGACCTTGAAGCTCTTATCTGTGGATTCACTTTTGATCTCAACTGTACCATAATGAAAAACATTAGTCACCACAAAAGGACCAATCCACTTTGACCTCAACTTACCACTCATGAGTCCGAGCCTAGAGTTATACAATAAAAATTTCTCCAACCACGAAGTCCTTCTTAGCTATCAAGCTGTCATGGAACTTCTTGGTCTGCTCCTTGTTGAATTTGGAATTCTCATAGGCTTCTAAACGGATCTCATCTAGCTCACTTAGTTGCAACTTCCTTTCCTCTCCAGCCTGATCAATAGAGAAGTTGCAGGTCTTTATAGCCCAATAGGCTCTGTGCTCTATCTCTATAGGAAGATGACATGTCTTGCCAAAGACAATCCGATAAGGAGACATTCCTGTGGGTGCTTTGTAGGCAGTCCTGTGCGCCCAAAGAGCATCATCCAGCCTGGTGCTCCAATCCTTTTTGTTCGGCTGCACGATCTTCTCCAAGATCCTTTTTATCTCCCTATTTGAAATCTCAACCTGCCCATTAGTTTGGGGGTGATAAGGTGTGGAAATTCTGTGCACGACCCCATACTTTATGAGCAAGGCATACATGGATCTGTTACAAAATGGGTGCCTTGATCACTAACGATGGCTCTAGGGACTCCAAACCTGCAAAACAAATTAGATCTAACAAAATCCACAACAACCTTAGCATCGTTAGTTCTGGTGGCTTTGGCTTCCACCCATTTTGAAACATAATCAACAACAAGGAGAATATAAACAAAACCAAAAGAGACAGGGAAAGGCTCCATAAAGTCTATACCCTAGACATCAAACGCCTCACAAAACAACATGGGTTGTTGAGGCATTTGCTGTTTCCATGAAAGTGAGCCGCCTGCTCTCTGACAAGGCTCACAAGTGCTATAGATTCTCCAAGCATCCTTGAAGATGGTGGGCCAATAGAAACCGCAGTCAAGCACCTTGCGAGCTGTCCTTTGTATGTCAAGATGGCCACCTGGTGCGGAAGAATGACAGAATTGCAGGACTGAGTCAATCTCATGGTCTGGAATGCATCTCCTAATAACCTGGTCACTGCACAACTTCCACAAATAGGGGTCATCCCAAATATAATGCTTAGCATCGCTTTTAATTTTATCAGTTTGAGCTTTAGATGCTAAGGGAGGAAAAACAGAAGCAACCAAATAATTCACAATATTAGCAAACCAAGGAGTGAGGAAGGAATTAGAGATCTTATACTGAATGTACAAATGGTCATCTGAAAAATCATCCGAATGGGTGAGTCCTCATACGCACACTCAATCCTACTCAGGTGGTCAACCACGAGGTTCTGTGCACCGCTCCGATCACGAATTTCCAAATCAAACTCTTGGAGCCAAAACATCCACCTGATCAATCTAGGCTTTGATTCAGTCTTCTTCAATAGGTACTTCAGAGCTGCATGGTTAGTATAAACAATAACATGAGTACCAAGCAAATATGAACGAAATTTCTCAAGAGCAAAAACTATCGCTAATAGCTCCTTCTCTGTGGTAGTATAATTTGCTTGGGCAACATCCAAAGTTCTGGAAGCGTAGTAGATCACCCGAGGCAGCTTGTCAATCTTTTGTGCAAGGACAACCCCCAATGCATAATTGGATACATTGCACATCAGCTCAAATGGGGCTGTCCAATCAGGTGCCTGAATGATAGGGGTGGTAGTCACCGCACGCTTGAGGCAATCAAAAGCCTCTTTGCACTGGTCATCAAAATCAAAATCCACCTCCTTTTGCAGCAGATTGGATAGTGGAAGGGCCACTTTTCTAAAGTCCTTGATAAAGCGCCTATAAAACCCTGCATGGCCAAGAAAAGAACGAACCTCTCGCACGCAAGAAGGGTAAGGAAATTGTGAAATAACAATTATTTTTGCAGGGTCTACCTCTATGCCCCTACTAGAAATGATATGCCCTAAAACTATACCGTGTTCTACCATGAAGTGACATTTTTCAAAATTCAGCACAAGGTTAGTTTCAATGCATCTATTAAGAACTCTATCCAGACTATAAAAACATGCATCAAAAAAGGATCCATAAACAGTAAAATCATCCATAAATACCTCTATGCAACTCTCTAAAATGTCACTGAAAATGCTAAGCATACACCGCTGGAAGGTACCAGGGGCGTTGCATAGGCCAAAGGGCATCCTCCTATAGGCAAAAGTACCAAAGGGACAGGTGAATGTGGTCTTTTCTTGATCCTCAGAAGCAATATGAATTTGTAAATAACCAGAAAAATCATCAATAAAACAGTAATGAGACTTACCTGCCAAGCGCTCAAGCCTTTGATCAATGAATGGTAGGGGAAAATGATCTTTTCTGGTTACCTGGTTCAGCCTCCTATAATCAATGCAGACTCGCCAGCTATTCTGCACTCTTGTGGGGATAAGCTCATCCCTCTCATTCTTGATCACTGTGAGGCCTGTCTTCTTAGGAACCACTTGGACTGGACTCACCCACTGGCTGTCAGAAATGGGGTAGATGATTCCAGCTTGTAAGAGCTTGGTCGCCTCCATTTTCACCACATCTAGAATGACGGGGTTGAGTCACCACTGTGGCTGCCTCACTGGCTTAGCTCCATCCTCTAAAAGTATCCTATGCATGCAAGTAGATGGGCTAATACCAGGAATGTCTGCTAAAGTCCATCCAATGGCTTTCTTGTGCTTCTTGAGCACTAGCAACAACTTCTCCTCTTGCTCAGTAGTAAGGGAGGCAGAGATGATCACTGGAATCTTTTCCTTGTCCTCCAAGTAAGCATACTTGAGGTTTGCTGGTAAGGGCTTCAACTCTGGTGTGGGTGGTGGCTGAACAATGGGAGGAACCAGGGTAGGAGAAGAAGAAGGAGGTTCCAGCCTGTACCTCATAAAGTAAGTCAGAAGTATATGTACTTCCTGCAACATGGTTAGTGCATTATGACTCTAAAAAATCAACATCAAGAGGTACAACACCCAGAAAATTAGAACCAGACTCAAATTCAAATTTACTCTCAGATACAGGATCAAATTCAAACTCATATTCAAATTCATTGCATGAGGAATAACAAGTATGCAGATCAGATAAAAATGGATGTTTCCTACCATGAAGAGAATCAAAATCAAACATAATCATCAATAGTCTGATCAAGTATCTCAGCATGAAAAACTGAATGATCCTTAGATGGATGTTTCATGGCATCAAGAATGTTAAAATGAACAACAATATCACCAAATTCCATAGACAATGTGCCAACATAAACATCTATCTTGGTTCGGGTTGTTTTCATAAATGGCCTGCCTAAAATAATTGGAACTGAACCATGGGAAAATCCCTCTTCCATACCTAGAACATAGAAATCAGCAGGAAAAATAAGTTCACCAACCCGAATCAACACATCCTCTATGAAACCTGCTGGGTAAGCAACACTTCTATTTTCCAAATGAATCACCACATCTGTAGATTGCAAAGGTCCAAGAGATAAAGAATTGAAAATGGACAGAGACATAACACTAACTGATGCTCCTAGATCTAGCATGGCATTCTCAAATTTTTTGTTCCCAATAATGCAAGGTATACAAAAAGTACCTGGGTCCTTACATTTCTTAGGAATGTGAGGAACAGATTTACCTATCAATGTTGACATATTTCTGCCCATGCTAATCCTTCCATTGACTTTGAGCTTCCTTTTGTGGGTGCACAACTCCTTTAGAAACTTGACATATATTGGAATTTGCTTGAGGGCATCTAGCAGAGGTATGTTCACCTCTACTTTCCTGAAGGTCTCCAAGATCTCCTTATCCACTTCTTCCATCTTTTTGTTTGGAATTGCTCTAGGTGGAAATGGAAGAGGGATAGGAGGCTGTTGCAAGTCAGAACTACTAGAAGAAGGTCCACCTGCATGAAAATTTTGGTTAACTCCCTCATGATCAGGAAGCTTTCTCTTTTGTGCAACTATCTCATCCTCTTTTTTAGGTATAGAATGAAGCTTGACAGGTTCAGGTGCAGGTGCTGTTATTGGTGGAGGCACTTCAATTTGCTTGCCAGACCTCAAGGTGATGGCATTCACATTTTTCAGATTCTGCACAGTTTGTGAAGGCAATTTGTCAGAATTTTGGGACTGAGCTTCGTTCAATTGAGTAGCCATCTGCCCCATCTGATTTGTCAGACTCTAAATAGAGGCTCTTGTTTCTTGCTGAAATTGCATATTCTGGATGGTCATTTGCCTCACTAACTCCTCTAAGGAAGGTTGAGAAGGGGCCTTAGTTGGTTGTTGTCTTTGTTGTTGTTGCTGCTGCTGCAGCATTGGAGGAGGAACATATGGCCTGCTTGGACTAGCAACATTCTGGAAAGGAGGGACAAGCTGTTGTTTTTGTAGAGGACTTGCCCATCTCAGATTTGGATGATTCCTCCAACCTGGATTGTATCTGTTGCTTAAAAGATCATAATTATTATATTGTTGTTGGGTTTGCTGCTGAGGGGGTCTATTATAAATGTTTGCAGCATAAGCTTCAGGTTGCTCATTGACTCCAGATTGCTGCAAAGAAGGACAAAGATCTATATGGTGATCTGCAGAAGAACATAGACCATAGACTCTTGCAACAGGTGTAGATGCAGATTTCTGCTTCATGGCAAGCCGAGTTACTAGGTTGACCAAGGAATCAAGTTTTCCCTCAAGCTTTTATTTTCAGCAGATGAAGATGAATCAATGGCCACCTCATGGACTCCTCTAAGGACAATAACATCATTTCTTGCACTGAATTGTTGGGAGTTGGAAGCCATCTTCTCAATAAAAAAATTCCTAGCCTCAAAAGGAGTCATATCACCAAGAGCTCCACCACTAGCAGCATCAATCATATTCCTCTCCATGTTGCTAAGTCCCTCATAGAAATACTGCAGAAGGAGTTGCTCAGAAATCTGGTGGTGAGGACAGCTTGTACACAATTTCTTGAATCTTTCCCAGTACTTATACATGCTCTCTCCACTAAGTTGCTTGATGCCTGAAATGTCTTTTCTGATGGCAGTGGTCCTATATGTAGGGAAGAATTTCTCCAAGAGCACCCTCTTAAGGTCATCCCAGCTGGTAATGGACCTGGGAGCAAGGTAGTACAACCAATCTTTCACCACTCCCTCCAGAGAATGAGCAAAAGCTTTTAGAAAGATATGATCTTCCTGGACATCAGGGGGTTTCATGGTGGAACAGACAATATGGAACTCCTTAAGATGCTTATAAGGATCTTCACCTGCAAGACCATGAAACTTGGGCAGCAATTGTATTAGTCCAGTCTTGAGAACATATGGAACATCCTCATCGGGATATTGAATGCACAAGCTTTCATAAGTGAAATCAAGTGCAACCATCTCCCTAAGAGTCCTCTCACGAGGTGGAGGTTGAGCCATGTTCTCAATATGAAAATTAGTAGTCGAATGCTCAAAATCAGAATGTTTAGAATCACCAGCAACAAAATGCTCAAAATGCTCAAAATGCACAGAATGATCAGGATGCACACTATGCCTAAGTAATTTATGAAAGGTTCTATCTATTTCAGGATGAAAGGGTTGTAAATCACCCGGATTGCCCTTAGTCATGCACTATATGCAGCAAATCATGTGTTTCTCAAACAAGCACCAAGGGAGGGTTAAAACTACAACTATAGTCAAAAGATATCCATATGAGCTGAAATTTTGTGAGCAACACCCTAAAATCATGAAAAGATAACACAAAAATTTTCAGATAAAAATTCAAAGTCTAACTATGAAAACTGCCTAAGGAAAATTTAGAAAAATAGGACAATAATACTCGAAAAATAAAAAAAAAACTTAGTAAACAGATGGTTTTTTAAGTTTGGGAAACTCCAACCAGCTAAACTAGGTTGTCACAATATGAGAATTTTTTTTCTACCCCAAATGCATATATAATAATAGTCATTCGGATAACCGGAACAAAAGTTATGACTGTTTTAAGTTTTGCTAAAAACAAGTTCCCAAATTTTTTGAATCTCTTAAATTCAGCCACAACAAGTGCTTCTGGTATTTTTCACACAAAATATGGATCAAAAGAAACTGCCATACAAAAAATCAGCCAAAAATAACAACTCTAACTATCAAAACAAAAATCGCCAATTAAATTGCAAAATCAGTCGCTAATCACTGTTCACAGCACTACACAAAACTGAATCAGGGAAGCGCCTAACAGGGGACACGACTGAAATGCAAAACAGAACACTACACAAAACAAAGCAACACACACTCACAACACTAAACAACAGAGCTACACTCAAAACAACTAAACACTATTATGAACCTTTGGACCACTACTTCCCGACAACGATGCCAAATTTGATCGAGGCCATACCCAAATCAAATAAACATTAAAAAAATGCAGTATCTAGGAAGTGATCCTAGGTCGTCTCTCAGTGAGCAATGATCAACCAAACGTTCATAACATATGTTAATCAAACAGTAACGAAGTGGGGGAGGGGGTTTGTTTGTTTTTGTAATTTAAACAGCAAGCAAACTTGAATAAGAAAATAACAGAATTAAAACATGTTGTTTTCCCTTGATTCAAAAGCAAGTCTCTTATCCTAGGTTATGAGAATTCATCCCTAATCAGTTCAACCACTTAATCCAACCCGAAATTAATTTACTAAGCAAAAATTAACATAAGGCTGTCATTATGTGATTAAGCAACACATACACCAATTAATCCCTCTCACATGTCCATTAAGCATGAATGAACTGATCATTAAGCATGAACGTAAATTAAGCATAGAGACAATTAATCAAGCATTAAGCATGCATGGATTAATAGCAACAAATACAGAGCAATTGGTGAAGGGGAAAAACTAATCAGAATTCAATAGTAATAACAAAACCTCAAAGAGAGATGTGCTTGATCCTCAAGAGAAAACAACACTGGAGACTCAACCTTCCATTAATCAGCAGAAACGAAAACGAATTCAAAGGTAGAAGCAGAAAATGAAATTGCAATTTGAAGCAGAAAACAAAATTTGATTGCTACGTGAATAGTGCACGTGAACAGTAACACGAAACTGAAAATGCAAAACCGTAAAATTTTCTCCTATTTCAACAATCTGCCTTCTATTAAAACCTTGGTGCTGTTATATAGGTCCTCAGCCCCAAAGCTTACAAATCTGTTTTAAGTCCAAGCCTAAAAAAGAAAAAAAATAAAACTGGACAAAATAAAATAAAATAAAATTGGACGAAATAAAATAAAATTGTCTGCTCTCTTCAAGTCCAAGCCGGTTCAGCCCAATTTCGGATCCAAGCCCAATTGCTTATAATTCTCCTGAAATTAAATTAAAAACACAAAATTAATCAAGTAGGCCCAAATGATAAAATTGCATAATTAATTTGACAATTAAGGCTAATCAGTAATTAAAATGGTGACCAAAAAGGTTAAGAAATAGGAGAAAATAATGACACATCAGGCGTCCATAAGTACACCTTCTTCTGAAATTGTATCTTGGGAGGTCCTACTTCTTGTAAAGAGTCCCTTCCTTGCTTTCCAAATAGTTCATGATAGATACAACCTTGAGAGCTCTTCTTGTCCTTTAGATTCTACATACTTCACCAAGCTTGAGTGGGAGTCACTTTAGTGGAAGGTCAAACTTGTTGTTAAGTTTCAGGTGCTAGCATATGGGGAGGCATCTTAACAATAATTGGTTGCTCTAGATGAGTCCATTGTAGAGGTGAAAGATGAATTATATCATCTGATGATAGAGTCTTAAAGGCCTTAGATGCAGTATGCACATAGTCATATCGTGTCCAGCTAGGTGCTTGAACAAATTCTGTTTCCCTAAACACAGGTTTAGAGAAAATGACTTTAGAGAAAGGGGTTACAAGTGTAGGATTACCTTTATCGAAGGCCAATGGAAATCTTTGAGCATCAGCTAATGGTTCCTTTATAGCTGCTCCTCTGAATCTATCCAAATACAAAGGAGATTGAGGTAGACATGGTTAAGTAGACAGTGCATGCTTGTGGGGGGGCAAGGTAGGAGTGTCACTAGTGGACTCACTATTTGATGAGGAAAAGGTCAGATGTTCCTTGTTTCCAATGAAGGAAACCCCCATTTCATTATCACCCATCTTTGGATTAGCCTCGGTCACCCTCATCTTTATGCATCGTGGAATGGTAGAGGGAATGACCGATGCCCATGCTTTAATGACTGATTGGGCATTCTTGGCCTTCTTTGGAGCAAAGGCTTTTGGAGAAGCAACTTTCCTTTTTTGTAGAGCCATTTGCACCAACCCTTCATCATCTTCAACAATCTCACTTAGGTCCTTCAACTTTTGTGCTACTAAGGTCATTGTTGGTGGACGAGTTGAAGCAAATGTAGCAAACTCATGCCTTTTTTTGTCTTGTGCTCCTTGGCTAGAGGCTTCTCATCTTCTTCATCTCTTTGTGGCTGTTTTTTTGTTTTTTTTTCTTCTTTTGTTGTGTAGCCATGATCTTCTAAATTTTTCTTGAAATGCCAAAGTTTTTCAGACCTAGTGTAGAAACAAGCGTCATGATGATGAATCAAGATTGATTCAAGGAGTTTTGATGATAACAAAGATGATGACAAAAAGCCCAAGAGAATAAGTTAAAGATTGAGTCAAGAACACTTCAAGAATTAAGAGAAATTTGATTTCAAGATTCAAGAATCAAGTTTCAAGATTCAAGTTTCAGAATCAAGAATCAAGAATAATCAAGTTGAAGATTCAAGAATCAAGAAAAGACTCAATCAAGATAAGTACTAAAAAGTTTTTTCAAAACATTGAGTAGCACATGAATTTTTCACAAAAGCTTTTACCAAAGAGTTTTTACTCTCTGATAAACGATTACCAGTTTATTGTAATCGATTACCAGTAGCAAAGATTGTTTTCAAAAAGCTTTCAACTAAATTTACAACGTTCCAGTTGATTTCAAAATGGTGTAATCGATTACAATTATTTGGTAATCGATTCCAGTATGTTTGAACGTTGAAATTCAAATTCAATTATGAAGAGTCACATCCTTTCACCAAAATGCTTTGTGTAATCGATTACAATGATTTGGTAATCGATTACTAGTGACAAGTTTTGAATAAAAATCAAAAGATGTAACTCTTCCAATGGGTTTCAAGTTTTTCTAAAGGTTATAACTATTCTAATGGTTTTCTTGACCAGACATGAAGAGTTTATAAAAGCAAGACCTTGACTTGCATTTGAAGAAAAATTATTTACAACTTTTCCAATTAACTTTTGAACATCTCTTTGAACTTCTACTTCTTCTTCTTCCTTTGCCAAAAGCTTTCAAAGTTTTCTGGTTTCTAAACCTTGTTCTTTCACAAAAAACAAAAGTGTGCTATTCATCTTTTTCATTCCCTTCTCCCTTTGCCAAAAAGAATTTGCCAAGGACTAACTGCCTGAATTCTTTTTGTGTCTCTCTTCTCCCTTTTCCAAAAGAACAAAAGACTAACCGCTTGATTTCTTTTGTGTCTCCCTTCTCCCTTGTCAAAGAATTCAAAACGACACAGTCTAAGAATTCTTTTGATTCTTCCCTTTCCCATAAACAAAAGATTTCAAAGGACTAACCTCCTGAGAATTCTTTTGTTTCCCCATTCACAAAGTTTCAAAGGACTAACCGCCTGAGAACTTTGTCTTAACACATTGGAGGGTACTTCCTTTGTGGTACAAGTAGAGGGTACATCTACTTGGGTTGTTGTGACTGAGAACAAGAGAGGGTACATCTCTTGTGGATCAGTTCTAGTGGAGGGTACCTCCACTAGGTTGTTCAAAGAGAACAAGGGAGGGTACATCTCTTGTGGATCTTTGCTTGTAAAGGAATTTACAAGGTTGAAAAGAAATCTGAAGGACCGCAGGTCGCTTGGGGACTGGATGTAGGCACGGGTTGTTGCCGAACCAGTATAAAACTCTTGTGTGTTTATCTTCTTCTTCCCTACTCTTTTAATTTCCGCTGTGCACTTTAATTACCGCTTTTACTTTTGGTTAAGTTTATATTTCTGTTCTTTACTTTCATAATAGCATAGTAAAAACCTAAGAAGGGTAAATTTTAATTAGTAAAGGTTCATTAATAATTAATTCAACCCCCCCTTCTTAATTATTCTGAGGCCACTTGATCCAACTCCTAGGTCTTCATCAGGGAGGGCCTTGTCAAGCCTTTTCTGTTTTTTCTTGTTGATGGTGTCCACGTCCACTTTTGGAGCCTCCTTTAAACTTTGTTCTAAAGCCACATTCATAGCTTTAAGGTTAGTCTTGCTAAAAAAATTTTGTTTAGCAACCACTGAACCCTTAACTATCAGGGTGTGCTTAGATTCCTTGTCCATCTTGTTGAACACATGATATACTCCTTGATCCCACAAGAGCTTGTTGATGAAGCTTGCATAGTAGATCTCGTCCTGACCACCAAAGCCCTTGAGGTTCTTCAACATGTTGATGTAAATTATGTGTGGAAGGTAAAACAGAAGGTTCTCCATCAAGTGAAACAACACAAACTTATGGAGATCTGAGAGGGTTATTTTGGAACCTGCTTTGTGGAGCACACTTTTGTTCTAAATGTTAGCCCATATTTTTACCTTCTCACATATTAGGTTATACACTGTCGTCTTTTAGTCACCAGCCTTATCAGCATTTTCTTTGTAGAGTGTTCTAGTGACATGGGATTCATAGTTCTTCTCCCAACCTTCTTGGTAAGTACTACCCTCATGTAGACATCCTATTTCCTTAGCAATAGTGTTGCAAAACAATACTACCTTCACTCCCAAAACCTTGGGGGCAATAGTCTTCTTATTTACGAACTCAGCATGCTCTAGAAGGTTCTTATCATTTCAGGGTAGATGGTTTGTTGTTCATTGAAGAAGTGTACGACACCACAGAACAATAGGGTTTCATTGAGCTTTAGACCCATTTATTTGAGTTCTTGAATGTTGAAAAAGTGTTCTACATGGATGGATGACTCATTGTCTGTGTGAATGGTGATGATTTCCATGGTTGGGATTATCTCAGTAATGAGGGTGTTTGTAGAGGTCACTATAGAGAGATAAGAGCTTGGGTTTGAATTCTTAGGAAGGAAGTTGAAGTGTTTGTAGAGAGAGTGTAATGCCAAGAGTTTCAACATAATATGGTTTTATAGTAGGCTTTTTGGTTTTTTCAAAAATAATCATTAGGCCTGTTTCCCAAAACCGACTTAGCATGAAGTGTTACAACATTCCACTACAAAAATATTGCATTTCATATATAAGAATAAAATGCATGATATATTGTCCATATATTGAACATTGTGAGTGTGTGTTAAGGTCCAGTGGATGATATATCCTTGGATGCAGCAATGGATGACATATAGAAATTAAGTCAATAAATGACAAAGATCATTCCAAGTTGACTTCTTAGCAGAATCAACCTTTCTTCAATTAATGGTTTTGTAAAAATAACAACAAGTTGATCATTAATGGTTACAAACTGTAAATCCACTGTTCCATTTTGAAAATGATCTCTGTCGCAACTTGCCCTTTGATGGGGGCCACAAAAAGGGCCTCTCAAGTGGGCCAAGGGTGCGTCTTCCATTGAAGGAAAACGCGTGGAGTGGCCACAAACGTTTATTCGAGGAAAACGTCGGAAAAACCAAAATGAAAAAGGTCGAGGGTCTGCGTATTTTTGAAAATGAGGGTTCGGGAGTTGTTTACGCACGTGTAAGGTATTAGCACCCCATGCGTCCGTCACAAGGGACGAAAACCTCTAATTGAGTGTGCAAATCATGACTTCAAAACTATGTATTTTCCCTTTTTATGTTATCTTTTCCCTTTTTTATGTTTTTTAACTTTTATTCCTTTTTATGTTTTTTACTTTTTTGGGGTCGACAAGGGTGTTTCCCTCGCTCCTACGTATTCCTCAATTGCGATGAGGATATTAGACCTACGTAGTTCTTTAAGAACTAAATGTTGGTTAAATTGTTTTTTTTTTTATCCTTTTTTTGAAAGATTGATTTTAACTGAAAAAAGTCGTTTAAGGCATTGGACCTTGAAACAATCTTCTCAAGTTTGAAAGGTGAGAATTGTTAAGGCGTTGGACCTTTGAACGATCTCTTGATTTTTGAAAAGGGGAGAAAGAGTCGTATAGTCATTAGACCTTGAAACGATCTTCTCAAGTTTGAAAGGCGAGAATCGTTAAGCCATTGGACCTTTGAACGATATCTTGATTTTTTTGATGAAATGAAGAAGTTTATGAGTTGGTTTTATTTGGTTTTGGCTCATTAATCTGCAATCCTTTTTTAGAGATAACTTGCGACGCTAATGACCGGTTAAAACTTATTTTTTGATGAAAAGAGTGTACGACACAAACGATCGGTTGAAACTTATTTAAATAGTGATTAAGTGAGATTAAAACACAAATGATCGGTTGAAATTCATTTAAACAGTGATTAAGTGAGATTACAACACAAACGATCGGTTGAATTTTATTTTAATGGTGATTAAACGAGATTACGGTATGAACGATCGGTCGAAACTCGCTTTAAACAAAGAAAAAGATCACCGATGATCGAAGAAGGAGATGAAGATGCACAAACAATAAAGGGGACCCCTAAGGGTCCATAAATGAAATTCAAATCCTTAAAGCAAGCTTTAACCGAATGAAGAACGAAGAACGAATGAAGAATGGCGAAGAACGTTCACAGAATTGATCACGGAAGTGTTACTGAAGTGCTTCGGCCTTGATTTTCTTCTTCTTTCTCCTTCTTTTCACTAATTTTATGTGAAATATGCTTGCTAAGGGTGCTAAATCCCTTCCCCTCAGCCTCACATGCCTTTTTATAGCCAAAATAAGGGAGGAGCTTGCCGCCCAGCTCGCCCAGGCGAGCTGGTTGCTTCATGTTGAAGTTTCCTAATGGGCCTAGATGGTCCCAGTGCTGAAGAACTGATGTAGCTCCATTGGAGCTTGTAGGCCTTGGATCTTCTTCATTAATGCAGTCCTTTGCTTCTTGAATTTGAATGGCAGCGGAATGGAGAAGAAGAAAAGTTGATAGGAGATGCCACTGCTGTTGGATCAAGTGGCCTCGAAATAATTAAGAAGGTGGGAGGGGGGTTAAATTAATTATGAACGTGTCTTGACTAATTAAAAATCTATCCTTCTTAATGTTACTTGATTCAATTAGGCTTTTACTACTAAGTTAAGAAAGTAAAGAACAGAAATAGAAACTTAACCAAAAGTAAAAGCGATAATTAAAAGTACACAATGGAAATTAAAGAATGTAGGGAAGAAGAAGACAAACTCAAGATTTATACTGGTTCGGCCACAAATCGTGCCTACATCCAGTCCCTAAGCAACCTGCGGTTCTTGAGATTTCTTTCAACCTTGAATAAACCTTTACAAGCCAAAGATCCACAAAGGATGTCCCCTCCCTTGTTCTCTTTGAAAAAACTAAGTGGATGTAACCTCCACTTGAACTAATCCACAAGAGATGTACCCTTTCTTGTTCTCAGTATAACAATCCCTAAGTAGATGTACCCTCTACTTGTACCACAAAGGATGTACCCTCCAATGTGTTGGGACAAAGAATTTTTAGGCGGTTAGTCCTTTGAATCTTTGTAAGGGGAAACAAAAGATATCTCAGGCGGTTAGTCCTTTGAAATCTTTTGCTTAAGGGGAAGGGAAGAATCAAAAGAATTCTCAGGCGGTTAATCCTTTGAATCTTCTGTAAGGGAGAAGAGAGACACAAAAGAATTCAGGCGGTTAGTCCTTTGTTCTTTTGGCAAAGGGAGAAGAGAATGAAAAAGATGAATAACACAAGTTTTTTTATCAAAGAACTTTTCTTAAAAGAGAAAGTATTGAACAAAAACTTTTAGAAAGATGAAGAGAAAATGAATCAGAAAATTCTATAGAAAGAGTTGAAAAGATTGATTGAAGAATGTTGAAAGAAGATTGAAAGATAGATAATTGATTATTCATTCATTTTGAAATTCATGCCATGGTCACATATTTATAATCTCTTGATAACTCAAGTCAAAGCTTGTGACTCTTGGCAATTTCTTTTAAAACTAATCACTTAAAAAAGTTGTGACTTTTGAAAGAATCTTCAAAAACAAGTCACTTGAAGAATTGTGACATTTGGAAATGTATTTTTCGAAATCAGTCACTGGTAATCGATTACCATTAAGGTGTAATCGATTACACATCAACATATGTGACTCTTCATTTTGAATTTTGAAAATTAAAACATTTAGAAACACTGGTAATTGATTATAAGGATTGTGTAATCGATTACACAAGTTAAAAATGTTTAAACACAAGTTGTAACTCTTGAAATTTGAAATCTTAACATTTTAAAACACTGGTAATCAATTACTATCTTCTGGTAATCGATTACCAAAGAGTAAAACTCTTTGGTAATGATTTTGTGAAAACTTCTTGTGCTACTCAATGTTTTGGAAAAATTTTTTAATACTTATCTTGATTGAGTCTTCTCGTGATTCTTGAATCTTGAGTCTTGAATCTTTTGATTATTCTTGAATCTTGATTCTTGAATCTTGAATCTTGAATCTTGAAACTTAAAGCTTGATTCTTGAATCTTGAATCTTGATTCTTGAAACTTGATTCTTGAATCTTTGGATTTTTCTTGACTCTTGATTCTTTGGCATCATCAAAATAACCTTGGAAGACATTGCTTCCACAACTTCAAGAAGAAGATGAGTCTAGAAGAAGTTTACCACCATAGGAAGCCATGGATAAGAGCTTGAAGGTAGGAAAAGATGAATTGAGGGAGAGGGAGAGAAGGAGCACGAAATTTTGAGCCTCAAAAGAGGTTTAAACTTGAAGTTTAATTCTCAAAAATCAAAGTTGAAAAAATACACACACATGGCCTCTATTTATAGCCTAAGTGTCACACAAAATTGGAGGGAAATTTGAATTTCTATTCAAATTTCACTTGAGTTTGAAATTGAATTTGTGGAGCCAAATTTTGGAGCCAAAATTTCACTAATTATGATTAGTGAATTTTAACTATGTTTCAGCCCACTAATCCAAGATCAAGTCCAAGATTCTCCACTAAGTGTGCTTAGGTGTCATGAGACATGTAAAACATGAAGGACATGCACAAAGTGTGACTATATGATGTGGTAATGGGGTGTAGCAAGCAAATGCTCACCTCCCCCTCTAAAATTTAATTGGATAGGGCTTCTCCCAATTCAATTAAATTTATTTCCAACCACACACATCAAATATCCACTTAATGCATGTGAAATTACAAAACTACCCCTAATACAAAAACTAGTCTAGGTGCCCTAAAATACAAGGGCTGAAAAATTTTACATTTCTAGGGTACCTTACCTATATTATGGAGCCCTAAATACAAGGCCAAAAAAAAATAATGAAACCTTAATCTAATATGTACAAAGATAAGCGGGCTCATACTTAGCCCATGGGCCCGAAATCTACCCTATGGCTTATGAGAACCCTAGGGCCTTCTCTTGCATCTCTGGCCCAATCTTCTTGGAGTCTTCTATCCAATGCCCTTGTAGGGTAGGATTGCATCATTCCCTCCCCGTTGAAAAGGATTTGACCTCAAATCCCGAGGTTCTTGAAACTTTGGGCTTTTTTCCTCAACACTTGTAAAAAGAACAAAAACATATGTATTAGGGGTGTTTGGTATGTTGAAGTAAGGTAAGGTCTGAAAACCCATTTCCTGGGCATCTTCCCATGAAGGAACATGGTTCCTCACCAACTCAATGAGTGGTGCTACAAGTATAGAAAAATATGGGACAAACCTTTTGTAAAAGTTTGTTAAGTCATAGAAGTCCCAAATTTTTCTTATACTTGGTGGAATGAGCCACTCAGGAATGACCTTTATTCTCTTAGGGTTCATGGGAACCCCTTGATCACTATTTAAAAAATTAAGAAAAGTAATGCAATAAAACATAACTTTTTCTGTATTTTCATGTTGATTATTTCTACCAAAAAGTATGACAAACCTAAGATGTCCCATATGAGCACCTAGGTTTGTATTAAAACCAAAAATAAGAACAAACCTACCTAATGCGTGTTGGATCAAGTGGCCTCGAAATAATTAAGAAGGGGAGGGTTGAATTAATTATGAACGTGTCTTGACTAATTAAAAATTTATCCTTCTTAATGTTACTAGATTCAATTAGGCTTTACTTCTAAGTTATGAGGAAGTAAAGAACAAAAACAATAACTTAGACAAAAATAAAGCGGAAATGGAAAGTACACAGCGGAAATTAAAGAGTGTAGGGAAGAAGAAGACAAACACAAGATTTATATTAGTTCGGCAACAACCCGTGCCTACATCTAGTCCCCAAGCAACCACCGGTTCTTAAGATTTCCAATAACCTTGTAAAATCCTTTACAAGAAAAGATCCATAAGGGATGTACCGTCCCTTGTTCTCTTTGAACAACCAAGTGAATGTACGCTCCAGTTGAACTGATCCACAAGATATGTACCCTCTCTTGTTCTCAGTATCACAACCCAAGTAGATGTACGCCCTACTTGTACCACAAAGGATGTACGCTCCAATGTGTTAAGACAAAGAATTCTTAGGCGGTTAGTCCCTTGAATCTTTGTAAGGGGAAAAAAAGATATCTCAGGCGGTTAGTCATTTGAAATCTTTTGTTTAAAGGGAAAGGGAAGAATCAAAAGAATTCTCAGGCAGTTAGTCCTTTGAATCTTTTGTCAAGAGGGAGAAGGGAGAATCAAAAGAATTCTCAGGTGATTAGTCCTTTGAATCTTTTGTCAAGAGGAAGAAGGGATGAAAAGATAGCACACTTTTGTTTTCTACAGAATTTCCACTTGCAGAAAAAAAAAAGTTTTGAAACAAGGTTTAGAAAGCTTTTTGGCAAAGAGAAAGCAATGGGCAATGGTTAGAGAAAGATTGTGAAAAAGAATTGTTTGGAAGAATATCATATTTGTATTGAATGTGTGCCAAAGTCATGCTTTTATAGACTCTTCATTTCTGGTCAAAGAAACCATTGGAAGAGTAATGACTTTTGAGAAAACCTTGTTAAGAGTTATAACTCTTAACTTTTTCTTCAAAACTGTTCACTGGTAATCAATTACCACAAAGGTGTAATCGATTACACAATGCATTTTATTAAAAGTTGTGACTCTTCACAATTGGATTTGAATTCCAACGTTCAGATCCACTTGTAATTGATTACTAATATAGTGTAATCGATTACACTGTTTGAAAATCATTTTGGAACATTGCAAACCATTTGAAAGCATTTTGAAAACCAAAATGGTCACTGGTAATCGATTATTGATAACTGGTAATCGATTACCAGAGAGTAATCACTCTAATAACTTAGAAAATTTGAGAAAATTCTTTTGTAAAACAAAACTGTGCTATTTGGTTTTTGAAAAAAATCTTTTGATACTTATCCTATATGAAGTCTTGACTTGTTGCTTCTTGGTTTCTTCTCTTGAATCTTGAATCTTGGATTGGATTCTTGATGCTTGATCTTGAAGTCTTGAATCAATATTGAATCAATAACTTGGGCTTTTGGCATCATCAAAATTGCTTGGTTCATCATCATGAAACTTGCTTCTACAATGCGTCCCTATGTACATGAATCATGAAGATATTGGATGCATGAGTGATTTTACAAAAGAGGGTTGCAACACTCAACACATTCATCATATCACTTATTTTAGGGATTTGGTTCCTAATAATACCTATTTTGGGCACCAACAAAGCACAAGGATTTAAGCTCTTATGAACCAAACCCTCATCCAATAACTTCTTTACTTGAGGAATAACCTCAAGCCCAAGAGGTGTGGCAATGCTAACAAGTGTCTTTTTACAAAAGAGAAATTGTAGAGGTTGTCTAAGAGGGGAAATTTCTTTAATATTTGTCTTTATTTCAAAATGCCTTTCCTTCTTAGCTAACCTCTTGGAGGAGACACTTACTTCCTTATACTCCTCCTTAACCATTAAAGGTTGTCCTTCTTCTTGGGGGTAGATTTCTTCACTATATTCTTCCCTTTTGCTTCTTCACTTTCACTAGAGGAAGGTGAAGTAGTAGCCTCATCTTGGCTACTATAAATGTCTTGGCCCCTCATAATCATGGTTTTCTTGGTGGGGCATTAAGAAGTAATTTGTCCTCTTCCAAGACATTTAAAGCACTTCATGGAGCCAGTCTTCTCTTGCATACTAGCCTTAAGGGGTTGCTTTTGTATTGTCTTCCCCTTATCATCTTTGGGCTTAGAAGGTGTCACCCCTAAGATGCCTTGACCTTGGTCTTTCTTTGGATAAGAATGAGAGCCATAAGATTTTGAAGTAGACTTCCTTTTAAGTTGTTGCTCTATCCTTATTTCCCAATCTAAGTTAGCATCTACATTGTCCTTCCCATGGAAGTATAGGAGGTTAATTTTAGCCTCTTGAGGCTTTCTTTACTTTTCTCTCCTATGGGAGTGAGGTCTAAGATGTAACCTATGCCTTCCTTTGTAATAGTCATGAAGTTCTTCACTTAGGCTCTTGCAAGAGTTATGACTACTATAAGAGGCATGCTTTCCTCTTTTCGTTTCTTTCATTATTTTTCTTCTTTCTTTCTTTCTTATTTTCTCTCTTTCATCTTGACTTATTTCTTCAACTCTTTTTTTTCCTTTTTCTTTTCTCTCTTGTTTTTCTTTCCACAACTTAAGGGATCTCAAATCATCTGTTATCTTATACAAGGGGTCCTTAGGAGTAGAACCCTCACCATTAACACTAGATGAAGAATAAAGACTCATGTTGGTTCCTAAGTTGTGGTTCTTTCTTGTTGGGGTTTGAAAACAAAAGGTAAAAGAAACTATGGTTGAAACTAGACAAAATAAACACTAAAAAAGGTGTGAAAGATAAGGTAAAAACTAATTGATAAAAGGCAAGCTATCTAGGCTGTTTGACAATGGAAGGTAAAGGAAATAAGCTATGAAAGTAAGCAAGAAATGTAAACTAGGCGAATCCTAAGAGTGTTTGGATGACCACATTTAAGGTTCCCAACAAAACACTCACAATCCTAAAGGAAAATTGCCTAAAATTATTACACATGTCGCAACGTGCCCTTTTGCGGGCGAGCGAGGCGAGGCTCACGGGTGCGCTTTCCAAAGGAGGAAAGATGCGCGGAGTCGCCACCAACGTTTATTTGTGGGAAACGTCAGAAAAACCGGAGGAAACCGGTCAAAATGAAAATTCTAAGTTCGGGAGTTGTATTTACGCTTGAGGAAGGTATTAGCACCTCTCACGTTTGTCTCAAAGGACAACAGCCTATTTTTTAGAATTGTGGAAATTGTATTACCTTAACTTTTATTTCTTTTTATTTTTTGAGGTCGACAAAAGCGGGGCTTTTTCTCCTACGTACCCTCCTTTGGAGAGGAAATCAGACCTACGTAGTTCTTTCTTAAGAGTGAATCAAGCGATTCTTTTTACTTGAATTTGTGATCATTTTTAAGGCGTTGGACCTTAAAAATGATCCTTTTTACTTGGTAACAAACTGAAATGATAAACTTTCAAACCCTATTTTTTGTGGACGAGCTTGACTAGGCGAGTTGATTTTAGCCTTAGTTTCACTTTAGTTATTAGTCAATCCAATTAAGAATGAGAAATCCCAAAGAGAAAACGTCCGATTGATTTTTTCGCTTCATTTTACTAAAAGATATTTTTTATTATTATATTATTATTTTACCTCTTTTTTGATTTCCAACGTGGTTACGGCACGACCGAATGGTCGGAATTCATTTTAACTGAAATTAACAGATGATACAATTGAAATGATCGGTGGAAATTTATTTTATTTTTTGATTAGGCGAGAAATGACTTAAATAAATGACTGAAGCACGTCAAAAGGGGGTATAGAAAGCGAATGAAAACGAGAATAAAAATACATGAAACAAAAAGTGGACCACCACGGGTACATAGAATGAATTGAAAAGCTCGGTTTGGGGTACTTACAATTTGAAGACTGAAGAAAACGAAGAATGAACGATGAATGTCGAAGAACGGTTGAAAATCTTCACATAATTACTCACGGAAACGTTACGGAAGCGCCTCGGCTTGGATTTTCTTCACGGAAACAATTTTCCTCAGCAATTTTGAGAGAATAAGAAGTGCCAAGAAGGCTGAACCCCTTCCCTCTTCACTCCTCCCCCTATTTATAGCAAAATAGGGGAGGAGCTTGCCACCCAGCTCGCCCAGGCGAGCAAGGTTGCTTCCTCCAGAAGCAACAGCCTTCTGGAGGAAGAATCTGGAAGGCCCAAGTGGGCCTAATTGCTATTTGTACCCCCTTTTTTACTAAATGCACCCCCCTTTACCTTTTTTGGTAATTCTTTTTCCGTAACGTTACGAAACTTTACGAATTTCGTAACGATACTTATTTTCCTTCCGCAAGGTTACGAATCCTTACGGATTATGTATTTACTCTTTTTTAGCTTTCGAAGAAGTTTTGAAAACTCACGGATTGCGAAAAACACCTCCTTTTGATTTCCGTCACATTACGGAATTTTCACGGATCGCGTAAGCCTGCTCCCTTTTGATTTTCGGCACGTCTCAGGACTTCACATATTGTGCAACAAAGGGTGCCAAGTATCTCGAAGCGGCCAATCAAAGGTTGTATATCATCAAATAATAATCCCCGTACGAAATTAGAGTATGACAACACACAAATGGAAGTAGGGTGACCTGTCGGAGGCTCCCAACTTACTTCCAATGAAAGGCCTTTTTTGTTACAAAATTTGAAAGCAATGAAGGTAAGTAAATTGTCGATTACAAAATTACAAAAAGGCCCTCAATTTTGGTGGTTGTTCTCTCTTTGATGATTCACTCAATTTGGAGTGCTTCTTAGTCCAATAGCTCTTAAGGTGGTTGGCCCCTTGCTTCTTGACTCAAATTCTTCAAGGGATGGCACCAATCCTCCTTTCCAATTCCCTACATGGCAACTCACAAACAAGGAAACAAAGAGACAAGCAATAACCAAAGACCAAAAAAACTAATTGAAAGCTAAACCAATAGATTTTTTAAAAGAAAAATTTTCAAGGATTATTCCACAATTAAAGCAATGAAAAGCACACAAAAGCAAGCTAGGACTCAAAGAGAAACCTAGAATAGCTCTAAAGTAGAGTAGGAAAACTAAAAAAAAAAGACTCAAGAAACCTCGAGTTTTGGCACTTGTTTTCACAATAATTTTCAATTGAAATTTCAGAACTAAGATTGGTATAAAATAGGCACCAATTATAGAACAAATTTCGAGCCAAAACAACAAGCACACTTCCCTTTCACTTTTTTTTCCTGGACAATGATTTTTCTTCCAACTTGTGTGATTTTTATTATTTTTTAATTTTATCCAAATAAGTTGATTCTTTTTTTTATAATTTTTTAAATATGTCCATAAAATTCAGTAAAAACTTCCGCTCAAAATTCATAATGACCAATTCCCAGTAATTTATACAAGTTCGTATGTTCAAGCTGCCAACACCAGCAATTTCAACCTAGAAATCAAGAGTAGTGTTTATGTTGCTTAAGGCTTGGATAGTTACAATTTGTGTTTGCTTATGCTCAATTATCTTGAATAACACAATTCAAGAGAGCTTAAGACTTATTTTGATTCACAAATCCAGCCACAACTTAGCACCACAACTCAACTTCATCATAGGCATCATGTAGGAAACATAGAAAACAAAAAAAAGTTCAACAACAAGATTACTTCTAGGAATTGATTTAGAACATGTTATGAACTAAATAACATGCATGAATTACACTCAAAATTAAAAAGATAGGCTAAGAATGACAAGAATACATGAAAAAATGTATCTAGAATTCAATCAACAAAATAAAAATTCAACACAAACTTAGAACATAATGTGATAATTCTTATGACTAAACATGACTCAATGACAACATGGATTAAGTGATTTATACTTAGATTTTTTTTTCTAATCAATATTTGTTGGATCAAGTGGCCTCGGAATAATTAAGAAGGGAGCGGGTTGAATTAATTATGAACATATCTTGACTAATTAAAAATTTATCCTTCTTAATGTTAATAGACTTAATTAGGCTTTACTACTAAGTTATGAGAAAGTAAAGAATAGAAACAATAACTTAGACAGAAGTAAAGCGGAAATGAAAAGTAAACAGCGGAAAAGTAAAGAGTGTAGGGAAGAAGAAGACATACACAAGTTTTTATACTGGTTCGGCAACAACCTGTGCCTACATCCAGTCCCCAAGCAACCACCGGTTCTTGAGATTTCCAATAACCTTGTAAAATCCTTTACAAGCAATGATCCACAAGGGATGTACCCTCCCTTGTTCTCTTTGAACTACCAAGTGGATGTACCCTCCACTTGAATGGATCCACAAGAGATGTACCCTCTCTTGTTCTCAGTATTACAACCCAAGTAGAATTACACTCTACTTGTACCACAAAGGATGTACCCTCCAATGTGTTAAGACAAAGAATTCTTAGGCGGTTAGTCCCTTGAATCTTTGTAAGGGGACAAAAGACAAAAGATATCTCAGGCGGTTAGTCCTTTGAAATATTTTGTTTAAAGGGAAGAGGAAAAATCAAAAGAATTCTCAGGCGGTTAGTCATTTGAATCTTTTGGCAAGAGGGATAAGGAATGAAGAAAAAGAATAGCAAAAGTTTTTGGCCAATGAAATTTTCTTGAATAAAGAAATTATTGAACAAAAACTCTTAGAAGAATGCTCTGAATGAATGAAAGAAATATGAAAGTTCTCTCTTTAAAATTCGTGCCATGGTCACATATTTATAGCCATTTGATGGCTCTTGAAAAAACAAGTTAAAAGTTGTGACTCTTGGCAATTTCTTCAAAACTAGTCACTTTTTAAAAGTTGTGACTCTTTTGAAAAACTAGTCACTTTAAAAGTTGTGACTCTTTTGAAAACTAGTCACTTTAAAGGTTGTGACTTTTGAAAAATCTTCAGAAACTAGTCACTTTAAGAATTGTGACTTTTGGTAATTTAATTTTCAAAATAAGTCATTGGTAATCGATTACCATCATAGTATAATCGATTACACATCATTAGATGTGATTCTTCATGTTTAAATTTGAAAATCAAAACGTTTAGAAACACTGGTAATCGATTACATGCTTATGGTAATCGATTATAGCTTTGTAAATCACTTTGAAAAGAATGTTGGCTACTGGTAATCGATTACTGCCTTCTAGTAATCGACTACCAGAGAGTAAAACTCTTAGTAAAAGATTTTTCTTTGAAAAATTGTCTTGAACAAAATTGTGCTATTCAATATTTTGAAAAACTCTTTTAATACTTATCTTAATTGAGTCTTCTCTTGAATCTTCACTTTAATCTTGAATCTTGATTGAACGACTCTTTGATTCTTGAAACATGCTTTGATTGAATGACTCTTTGATTCTTGAAACTTACTTGACTCTTGATTCTTGACTTGAGTCTTTGGCATCATCAAAATAATCTTGGAAAGCATTGCTTCCACAATATTTTGGAAGAAAATTTAGATCTAAAGGTTTAGCACAAGAATATTATGACTGAAAAATGATAGAACCTAAAATCAACACAAAAACATCCATAGAAATGCAAGAACAAGTGTAGATCTAAGATTTAATCAGATTATTTTTTTGAATCTACTCTAAACAACACCAAACCACAAGACAATGGAGGATATACACGGAGAATAAGATGAATAACAAGGAATTAAAGTGAATTGACCGAACAAAAAGATAGAGGAAGCAAAAGAACATCACCTAGATGAAGATGCTCTTGATACCACACTAAAATACTCATTTCCTTCTGAAGCAAAAAAGATAAAGGAAGCAAAAGAACAACACCCCCTAAATTGATCTTTTCACCCCTATTTTGAGTTTTTTTTTGGCTCATTTCCTTCCGAAACATTGCGAAATCTTACGGATCCTGCGGCAATTGGCTTTAAGCAGCTCAGCGTGACTGCCAAAAATCTGCATGTCAATAAACAATTGTCCCCGGACGAAATTAGGGTATGAAAATATCTTATAAAATGATGCTAAATTTCTACATGCTTTGCTTTGGAATGCAATGTTGGATTTTTCAAAAGACTTATAGCAGTTCTATTGTCACAAAAGATAGGGATTTTACTTTCGTTGACACTATAGTTTTCAAGTTGGTGCTTTATCCATAGGATTTGAGCATAATAGCTTGCTACTTACATGTATTCTGCTTCAGTAGTAGACAATGCAGTTGAGCCCTACTTTTTCTTTCGACTTTATCACCAGCATAGTCCGCATTATAATAGCTTATGACTATGAAAATTTCTCTTCTTTTGAACATCAGACCAAGGTTAGGAGTTCCAATTAGATATATGAATATGTGTTTAACTAAAGTTAGATGAACTTCCCTTGGTTCTTTTTGGAAGCTTGCACATCAGTAAACACTGGACATGATATTAGGCCTGGACACAGTGAGATAGAGCAGTGAACCAATCATTGCTCTGTACTCAATCTCATCCACCTTCAATTGATTCCTCATTCAGTCCAAGATATGTAGTAGGATGCATAAGAGTCTTCATCTCTTTGGCATCACTCATGTTGAATTTCTTTAAAAATTCTTTCACATACTTGGTCTAGTGAATGTAAATGCTTTAGGGTGTTTGCTTTATTTGCAATCCAATAAAGTTTTTCAACTCTCCCATCATGCTCATTTTGAACTCAGTCTGCATTAACTTAGAAAAATCTTCATAGAGCATTTCATTAGTAGCACTAAAAATGATATCGTCCACATACATCTATACTAATAAAAATTGAGAATCATAATTCTTGCAAAAGAGAGTTGTGTCAATCTTTACTCGTTCAAAGCCATTTTCCAAAAGAAATGAGCTTAGTTTTTCATACCAAGCTCTAGGAGCTTGTTTAAGTCCATATAAGGCTTTGTTGAGTTTAAAAACATGTTGAGGAAAAGTTTCACTTTCAAATCTAGGAGGTTGTTCAATATAAACTTCCTCTTGGATTAAACCATTTAGAAAAGTGTTTTTTACATCCATTTGATACAACTTTATATTTCTATAAGTTGCAAATGAAAGTAAGATGGGTATTGCTTCTAAATGTGCAACAGGTGCAAAGGTTTCTTTATAGTCTATACCTTCCTGTTGTGAGTAACCTTTAGCAACTAACCTTGCCTTGTTTCTCAGAACCTTACCATCTCCCTTCATTTTGTTGCGAAAGATCCATTTTGCTCCATCTACTTTCTTTCTTTATGGTAGTTCAACTAGCTTCCAAATATCATTCTTTTGACACTAGTCAAGCTCTTCTTGCATCACTTTCAACAGTTGTCGTCTTGCATGGCCTTGTAAGTGTGTTTGAGTTCCATTTCAAAGATCAGTGCAGTGTGTCATTGTGTTCTTAGTGACGATCTTGCTTGAACATGATCTGTTAGATCACCTATGATCTGACTTTCTGGATGATTCCTTCTCATGATGCGTCTAGTGGGATCTCTGACTTCATCTTGAGCTTCTTCTTGAGTAGATGTTAACAGATTGGAAAGTGTACCAATTTTATCACAAGTAGTAAAGATTAAAATGGAAGTCCAAGTGTCGAATCCACAAGGACTTTGGTTGTACTTAAGTGATGCAAATCCAATTATTAAGCCATGAGAAGGAAGAGAAGAAGACAAAGACAAAGAATTGTAAATATGAAATTTGAAAGTAAAAATGGAAAAAGAAAATGATAATAAGAAAATTAAACAATAGCTTTAAATGCAAAAGATGAATTCAGAATATGATAGTGTTGGGGCCTAGCATGCCTAACTATCCTTGATGCAATATTAATGATTTTCTCTATTAAATGCCTTCCCAATTTCCACCGACATCTACTAATGTGCCAATGCATGAGATAACTGCGAAACCTTTTCAAACCTTTCACTGACTAATCCTGAGCTTGCATTTGTCTTGATCTTGTGATGGAAGCATGAAGGAATATACATGGAGATGAAAAAGGTTAGCAAGTAAAAACTTCATCATGGCAGACTTACCATACTTCATTCCTCACAAGGCTAGTGTTTCCCTCAACGCACAAGTGTCTCTGCTAAAAGTGTTTTCAATCTAACAACTGAAATTAATATTCCCAACTTTGCACTTCATCTCAGTTAATGTAATCATACACACATATTGTGTATCACTAAGGACTTTCTAGGCTTGTAATGTGGCTGGACTAACAAGGAACTCATAGTTTTTATTTGGATTTAAAATTAGGTTCTAAGAGAGCACCTACCTAATAACCCATGACTTATATTTCACATCCCTCCACTTTCTACTATGCCTAACAACACACAAATTTGGAACATAGGTTGCTATCAGCTCTTTACTTGAAACAATTTTTTTTAACAATAGAAATCGAACTGGTACTATAGCAACTCATCATATTTTATCTTTGTGTGTGTGTTGTTGGTGATGTTCTTGAAACATTTTTTTATGCTCAACCAAAACTGCAGCTCCCCCAAATTAAGGGTAAATTTTCCTTGATCCGTGCTCTCCTACAACCTAAGATAAGGTGGTCATTAATTTCATTAGGCTTAGGAAAAAAAGAACAATTAATTGCGTTAGGCTCAATAGGGTGCAAGGGATTCATTCAAATAACAGGTTGGCTATTTGGCTAAGTGGCTAAGAAAATCAAACAAGGCCTCGATCCTTCCCATACTCTGTGCATACTCAAATAGTCTGAAAATCATGCAAAATCAAGAAATTAAGACCTATCATTCTCTCACAGGCAAAGGTTCGCACAACTCACTGGACATTTATGAAGTACTTGGCTTACCATACCATGATTTCTGTTTAGACATGCTAACATCTTCACTCTTGTGTTTTCAATTTATACTTCATCACTCACAATAATGCCTGCATACACAAAAATCAGAATTTTCACAATCATTTCATCAGTGTATCTCATGCATTAATTCATTCAGAACAAGTAATAACCACTTACTGATTCCCTTTGTCTATCATATAATTTTATTTATTTAATAACTGAAATAGATAAATGCTGGAATTAAATTTTCATTACAGAAAAGAAGACTCCTTAGTCCTGTGTGGGCTATGGGTCCCATGCGCCCTGAGCTGTTGTAAGATCTGCAACATAGTCAGTATCAGCTTCGGTATCTGCAACCACTTTGACGCTAGAGGTGTTACCCCCCATCAGAGGAGGGTTGGAATCCTGGCCATGCTACTTGATGGATGAAATCCTCTGGCGTCATCAACGGGGGATCCATGGCGAGGTGGAGGAATAACTGATGCATGTTCTGGATGATCAGGCGTTGGTCGTGATAAAGACACTGCATCATCTGTGCAAGAGGCTTCTGCTGGGCTGAGGAGGAGGAAGAAGGGCTGGTTGTAAAAGGCATGGCTAGAGGTGAGACCACTGGTGGTTATGGTGGTGGTGCATCCTGAGTGGTGTGGGCTCGGACTCGCCTTGGACCTGGAAAAGTAATAGAAGAATCTACTGGATTCTAACAGTTCTTCTTAATATAAGTCAGGTTGATCACCGGGCTGAGGGACTCGAATGCCAGTGTGTCTGAGTCAATTCCCTGATGGTCACAAAGCACGATAATCAAAGCTGGGAAGCCGAGTCGGGATGTACTAGACTAGGCTATCTGAGTGATCTATTGTGCAATGATGCTGCCCACGTCCATGTCCATCTGCATCACGAGCCCATAGATTAGGCGAGCTTGGTCAACATTAATGTTTGACGTATGCAAGGTCAGAGCGATGTTGAAGTAGGATAACACGCTCCAAGTATGGGCCAAGGTGGTGAGATCCTTCCGCAAAATCTTCCACAGTTCAACATCGGCATTCAACTGAAATCGCCTTTCGGGGATGCATAGCTTGGTCGCAATGGCCTTGTAATCTGGATGGGAGTGGAGGTATCGGGCATATGTGGTCAGCTGCTCCCCCTCGGCGATGGTGACTAGGGTCCCTAGGAATTTTTTCAATGTCTCTGAGTCAAACCAAATCATTCTTCCACGAACAAGGCATGTCTTTGGAGACCCATCCTCCGGATCATAGGCGTTGGAGTAGAACTCCTTTCACCAGAGCTATATCAATTTGCTTCTCGGGAAGCATGGTGAGGCATCTATGCCAGTAACGCCTGTGGATCTCACCATAAAACTCGTCATACATCTTAGGGGCAAGCGCTATGTTCCTCTCCGGAAGGATGTTCCGAAGATGAATGTTCTCTTGGTACCTGTCATACCCTAATTTCGTCCGGGGACCATTGTTTGGTGGCATGCAACTTTCGTCTGACCACTTCGAGGTACTTGGTATCCATCGTTAGGCAATTCGTGAAGTTCTGTGACATGCCGGAAATCAAAAGAAAGCATCGTTGCACAATTCGTGAGGTTCCGTAACATTCCGAAAGTCAAAAAAGGGATGATTACGTAATCCGTAAGGTTTCGCAACATTACGGAAAGAAAACAAGTATCGTTACGAAATTCGTAAGTTTCCGTAACTTTACGGAAAAAGAATCACCAAAAAAGGGGCAGGGGGTGTATTTAGTAAAAATGAGGGTGCAAATAGCAACCGGGCCCACTTGGGCCTTCCAGGTGTTCCTCCAGAAGGTGGTTGCTTCTGGAGGAAGCAACCTAGCTCACCTGGGCGAGCTGGGTGGCAAGCTCCTCCCCTATTTTCCTATAAATAAGGGGAGGAGTGAAGGAGAAAAATGTTCAGCCCATCTGGTACTTCGTAATCACTTAAAATTAGTGAGAAAAATTGTTTCCGTGAAGAAAATCCAAGCCGAGGTGCTTCCGTAACATTTCCGTGGGTGATTTCGCGAAGATTTTCAACCATTCTTCGACGTTCTTCGTTTGTTCTTCGTCGTTCTTCGGTCTTCAACCGGTAAGTTCCCGAAGTCAAACTTTTCAATTCATTCTATGTACCCTTAGTGGTCCTTATTTGTTTCACGTGCTTTTATTTTCATTTCATTTACTTTCCGTACCCCCCTTTTGACGTGCTTTAGTCATTTACTTAAGTCATTTTCTCGCCTGATCAAAAAATAAAATAAATTTCCATCGATCATTTGAATTGTAACATCTGTTAATTTCTGTTAAAATGAAATCCGACCGTTCGGTCATGCCGTAACCACGTTGGAAACTAAAAAGAGGTAAAATAATAATATAATAATAAAAAATAACTTTTAGTAAAATAAATAAATAAAAAATCAATCGGACGTTTTTCTTTGGGATTTCTCTTTCTTAAATCGAATCGACTAATAACCAAAGTGAAACTAAGGCTAAAATCAATTCATAAACCAAACTTTTGTCATCGCCTAAAAAAGCCATTTTCAAAAGTCCAACGCCTTGAAATGATCTTTTCCGCTTTTATTGGTTAAATGTAGATTTCTAAAAAGCCTAAAATCAATATGTAACTTTGTTACCTCTTTCAAAAATAAAGAAATCATTAATGGTCCAATGCCTTAATGTTTTCTCACTTTTCAAAAAGAATCGAAAGATTGTCTAATGGTCCAACGCCTTAAATGACCTTTCATTCAATAAAAACATATCTTGCAAAAAAGGATAAAAAATAACTTAACCAAAACGTTTTGTTCACAAAAGAACTACGTAGGTATGATTTCCTTATCACAATTGAGGAATACGTAGGAGCAAGGGAAACACCCCTGTCGACCACAAAAAGATAAAAAATATAAAAGGCATAAAAAGACATAAGAACGTAAAAAAAGGAAGATAACACAAATTGAAGTCATGTTTGCACATTTGATTAAAGGCTGCCGTCCCTTGTGACGGACGTGTGGGGTGCTAATACCTTCCCCGCGCGTAAATACAACTCCCGAACCTTTCACTTAAAGCTCGTAGACCACGTCTTTTCTGGTTTTTTCGATGTTTTCCTCAAATAAACGTTGGTAGCGACTCTGCGTGTATTCCTTTCTTGGAACACGCACCCGCGAGTCACACGTCGCCCTCCCACTGAAGGGTAGGTTGTGACAGTACCTATGCCATGCGGTCTCTGATACGAACTGAAAGGAATCCCAGGGGGAATCCTCTCCATATGTCTGACTCGATGTGGTCCGGTGTCTCCTGGAAGCCATTTGTGAAAACCACGAAAAAAAAGGAACATAATTGTTAGTAATTAGTAAACAAGGGGGTGTAGAAAAGAAAAAATAGCTACGTGTTTGGGCGCTAAGCCACCAGTGGGCGCTTAGCGCCCTTGCTCTTCTTGGGCTTAGCGATGGTGCACGCTTAGCCCTCCTAAACTCGCGCTTAGCATGAAGGTGTGTGCTCAGCGCGTTCATTAGAAGAGCCTAAAACGTCGAGCTCACGCTTAAAGCATCGGCGCTTAGCGCGTTCGTCAGAACCCAAAAGATGTCTTGTGTGCCTGCATGGTAGCAATCCTTGAAGCCACCAATACTGGCTGAGAGAGCATTTAAGGCAAAGATTTTAGCAATTTCAACAAGGCACGTACCGGATGTGATCGAAATGCAGGGTGAAGGTCTAGAATGCGTAAATGGAAATACAAAAATGTAAGCACAAAAGCAAAGGAATAGAGAAGAACGACGTAGAAGAAAAGAAGAACAAGAAGAAGAAAAAGAAGTTTTATAAGTCATGTTGTTTCAATTTCCAACAGTTACAAGAATAGTTGCATTAAAGGTGTTGGCACTTAGCGCGAGGGACATGCTTAGCGCCTGCTATTGTAAGTCCTTTGGTCTTCCTCGTAGCAACTGGTGTCGTGCTTGGTGAGGTGCTTAGGCTTAGCGTGCAGATGTTGTGTGTGCGCTGAGCGTGAGAAGGCGCACTTAGCGTATGATTTTTTTTTTATTTATCAATAGTAAAACAAATATGACAGGAAGAAAGTCTGGAAAAGGCAAAAAATGTTGGGTTGCCTCCTAGTGATCGCTTTTTTAATGTCACTAGCTTGACATTGGACCTCCTTCACGGGTCTATGAGGCAGATGGTAGTGGTCAACTTTTCTATAACACCCCCATTGTAGATCTTCAAGCGTTGTCCATTCACAATTCAACTCCTCTTTGGTTCATCTGTAGGTTGATCCATGATTTCCACTACTCCATGTGTCTTGATGTCTTTTATCACAATGGGTCACTTTGACTTGAGCTTTCCAGGAAATAGCTTGAGTCTTGAATTGAAAAGCAGCACCTGTTGGCTAGGCTGGAAATTCTTCTTCTGTATCTTTCTATCATGGTACGCCTTAATCTTCTGCTTGTAGATCCTGGTTGATTCATAGGCGTTATGTCTCATCTCTTCAAGCTCCAGTAGTTGAAATCTTCGCTTCTCTTTAGTCAAGGATTCATTAAAGTTTAGTAATCTAAGGGCCCAATAGGCTTTATGCTCTAACTCCGCTGGCAAATGGCAAGTCTTCCCATAGACCATCTGATGTAGCTCCATGTGGAGCTTGTAGGCCTGGATCTTCTTCATCAATGGATTCCTTTGCTTCTTGAGGTCTGATTACAATGGAATGGAGAAGGAGAAAGATGAATGGAGATGCCACTTCAAGTAGAAGATGAGTCTAGAAGAAGCTCACCACCATAGGAAGCCATGGATAAGAGCTTGAAGGTAGAAGAAGATGAATGAAGGGAGAGAAAGAGAAGAGCACAAAATTTAGTGCCTCTAAAGAAGTTTGAACTTTGAACTGAAAGGGAGAAAGGCCTATGGAAGTCTTGTATACAGTCCTGTAAGCCCATAAAGCATCATCTAGCTTCACTGCCTAATCTTTTCTTGAGGAAGCCACGGTCTTCTCCAAAATTCTCTTTAGTTCCTTGTTTGACACTTCTGCTTGGCCATTGGTCTAAGGATGATAAGGTGAAGCCACCTTATGTCTGACATTATAATGCCCTAAGACCTTCTGTAATGGCACATTGCAAAAATGCGTACCTCCATCACTAATCAGTACTCTGGAACTCTAAGGCGGGAAAAAAATCTTCTTTAAAAATATGATCACGGTTCTGGCATCATTCTTCGAAGTGGCTATAGCTTCCACCCACTTAGACACATAATCAACAACTTCCAGGATGTAGACATTCCTGTATAAGGATGGTAGTGATCGTACAAAATCAATCCCCCAACAATCAAAGACCTCTAACTCGATGATGTTTTGCAGTGGCATCTCGTTCCTCCTTAAAATTCCCCCTATTCTCTAGCATTGATCATAGTGAAGTACATGGTTATGCACATCTTTGAATATGGATGACCAAAAAAACCCAGCCTGAAGCACTCTAGCTGCAGTCCTATCTCCAATGTAATGGCCTCCATATGGCGAGTTATGACAATGCCAAAGTATGCTTTGGGCTTCCTCCCTGATTACACACCATCGCAACAAGTTGTCTGCCTTAATTTTGAATAGATATGGGTCGTCCCAAATGTAAAAGCGAACATCATGAAGTAACTTCTTATGTTGATGCCAATTAACATCCTATGGAATGACTCATGTGACTTTATAATTGAAAATGTCTGCGAACCAGGGTCTTCCAACTACCGCTATGATCGGTCATCTGGAAATTCTTCCCTTACTTCTCTCTAGTTCTTCATCACTTTTTTATTTACTAACCGAGAAAGGTGGTCGACTACCACATTGTCAGATCCTTTCTTGTCCTTGATGATGATGTCAAACTCCTGGAGCAATAGAACCCATCTTATCAACCTTGGCTTTGAGTCTGCCTTAGTGAGAAGATGTTTGATGGCTGCATGATCTGTGAAGATAACAACTTTAGAACCCACCAGATAGGATCTAAATTTTTCTAAGGCATAGATGATGACCAATATTTCCTTCTTAGTAGTCGCATAATTCATTTGTGCATTGTTGATGACTTTACTGGCATAATATATGGCATGGAATACTTTGTCTTGTCGCTGTCCTAGTTCTGCACCTACAACATAGTCACTGGCATCACACATCAGCTCGATCTCCTTGCTCCAATCAGGTGCAACCATTATTGGAGCTGACACCAGCTTCTCCTTCAAAGTCTGAAAGGCATTCCCCATCAAACTTGAAGATGGCATCCTTATTCAGCAAGTTGCTTAATGACATGACTATCTTGGAGAAGTCCTTGATGAATCTTTTGTAGAAACCTGCATGTCCCAAAAAGCATCTGATACCCTTGGCATTTACTGGTGGTGGAAACTTTTCAATGACGTCAATTTTTGCTTTATCCACCTCAATGTCTCGGGCTGAAATCTTATGGCCCAAGACTATCCCCTCTCAAACCATTAAGTG
This sequence comes from Glycine soja, assembly GCF_004193775.1. Classification (NCBI taxonomy): domain Eukaryota; kingdom Viridiplantae; phylum Streptophyta; class Magnoliopsida; order Fabales; family Fabaceae; genus Glycine; species Glycine soja. The sequence continues at coordinate 29,040,993 of NC_041004.1, forward strand.
ACATTTTTCCCAATTTAGTACCAGATTGGTCTCGACACATCTCCCAACACCATCTCTAGATTCACCAAGCAACATTCAAAGAAAGGCCCGAAAACTGAGAAGTTGTTCATGAAGACTTCTATGCACTTTTCTATCATGTCAACAAAGATGGCAAACATGCACCTTTGAAAAGTGGCAGGTGCATTACATAACACAAATGACATCCTTCTATAGGCAAAGACACCAAAAGGGCATGTAAAAGTTGTCTTCTCCTGGTCCTTGGGATCAACTGCAATCTGATTATATCCTAAGTACCCATCCAAGAAAAAGTAGAAGGACTGTCCTGCTAACCGCTCCAGCATCTGATCCATTAAAGGCAAGGGAAAATGATCTTTCCTGATTGCCTCATTAAGCTTCCGGTAGTCAATGTACATCCTCCATCCGGTGATAGTTCGAGTAGGGATCAAATCATTCTTCTCATTGCGGATGACTGCCATACCTCCCATCTTTGGCACAACTTGAATTGGACTCACCCAAGCACTGTCAGAAATAGGGTAAATGAGTCCAGCCTCTAGTAGCTTAAGGACTTCTTTCCTCAATTCTTCCTTCATGGATGAGTTGAGTCTTCTTTGTGGTTGCCTTACTGGTCTATACTTCTCATCCATCATGATCCTATGCATGCAATAGGCAGGACTGCTTCCTTTGAGATCTAAGATGTGTCACCTAATAGCCTCCTTGTGCTTCTTGAGAACTTCCGTCAATCGTGCTTCTTCTTCTACTGAGAGGCTACTGCTAATTACGACTGGCTTGATGTTGTTCTCCTCTAGAAAGGCATACTTCAGGTGTGTGGGTAGGGTCTTCTGTTGGATCAAGTGGCCTCGGAATAATTAAGAGGGGGGGGGGGTTGAATTAATTATTAATGAACCTTTACTTATTAAAAAACTTATCCTTCTTAATTACTAGATTCAATTAGGCTTTTACTATAATGTTAAGAAAGTAAAGAACAGAAATAGAAACTTAACCAAAAGTAAAAGCGATAATTAAAGTTCACAATGGAAATTAAAGAGTGTAGGAAAGAAGAAGACAAACACAAGAGTTTTATACTGGTTCGGCAACAACCCGTGCCTACATCCAGTCCCTAAGCGACCTGCGGTCCTTGAGATTTCTTTTCAACCTTGTAAAATCCTTTACAAGCAAAGATCCACAAGGGATGTACCCTCCCTTGTTCTCTTTGAACAACCAAGTGGATGTACCCTCCACTTGAACTGATCCACAAGAGATGTACCCTCTCTTGTTCTCAGTTACAACAACCCAAGTAGATGTACCCTCTACTTGTACCACAAAGGATGTACCCTCCAATGTGTTAAGACAAAGTTCTCAGGCAGTTAGTCCTTTGAAACTTTGTGAAGGGGAAACAAAAGATATCTCAGGCGGTTAGTCCTTTGAAATATTTTGTTTAAGGGGAAAGGGAAGAATCAAAAGAATTCTCAGACTGTGTCGTTTTGAATTCTTTGACAAGGGAGAAGGGAGACACAAAAGAATTCAGGCGGTTAGTCCTTTGTTCTTTTGGAAAAGGGAGAAGAGAGACACAAAAAAGAATCCAGGTGGTTAGTCCTTGGCGAATTCTTTTTGGCAAAGGGAGAGGAGAGACACAAAAGAATTCAGGCGGTTAGTCCTTCGTTCTTTTGGAAAAGGGAGAAGAGAATGGAAAAGATGAATAACACACTTTTGTTTTATGTGAAAGAACAAAGTTTGGAAACTAGAAAACTCAGAAAGCTTTTGGCAAAGGAAGAAGAAGAAGTAGAAGTTCAAAGAGATGTTCAAAAGTTAATTGGAAAAGTTATGTAAAAGTTGTTCAAATGCAAGTCAAGGTCTTGCTTTTATAGACTCTTCATATCTGGTCAAGAAAACCATTGGAAGAGTTATGACCTTGAGAAAACTTGAAAACCATTGGAAGAGTTATGACCTTGAGAAAACTTGAAAACCATTGGAAAAGTTACATCTCTTGATTTTTATTCAAAACTTGTCACTGGTAATCGATTACACAAAGCATTTTATGAAAAGATGGGACTCTTCACAATTGAATTTGAATTTCAATGTTCAAATACACTGGTAATCGATTACCAATATCTTGTAATCGATTACACCATTTTGAAATCAATTGGAACGTTGCAAATTCAGTTGAAAACTTTTGAAATCAAACTTTGCCACTGGTAATCAATTACAGGAAACTGGTAATCAATTACCAGAGAGTAAAAACTTTGGTAACTTAGAAAATTTTGAGAAAAACTCTTTTGAAAAACAAAACTGGGCTATGTTTGTTTTTTGAAAAATCTTTTTAATACTTCCCTTGTGAAGTCTTCTTGATTTCTTCTCTTGAATCTTGAAATCAAACTTCTCTTGATTCTTGAAACTTGTTGACTCAATCTTGAAATCATTCTTTGGGCTTTTTGTCATCATCTTTGTCATCATCAAAACTACTTGAATCAACTTGATTCATCATCATGAAGCTTGCTTCTTGTCATACCCTAATTTCGTCCGGGGACCATTGTTTGGTGGCATGCAACCTTCGCTTGATTGCCTTGAGGTACTTAACACCCATCGTTAGGTAATCCGTGAAGTTCCGCAACATTTCGGATTTCGAAAGGAAGCATTGTTGCGCAATCCGTAAAGTTCCGCAACATTCTGGAAGTGAAAAGGGCATTGTTGCGTAATCCGTAAAGTTTCGCAATATTCCAGAAAGAAAATGGGTGTCGTTACGTAATCCATAAAGTTCTATAACGTTTCGGAAATGAATCAACAAAAAAACACAAAAGAGGGTGTATTTAGTAAAAAGGGGGGTGCAAATAGAAAATAGACCCACTTGGGCCTTCCCGGAGGTTCCAACAGAAGGCAGTGCCTTCTAGTGGAAGCAACCCAGCTCGCCTGGGCAAACTGGGCGGCAACCACCTCCCTTTTTTCTCCTATAAATAGGGGAAAGAGGGCATAGCAAAAATGTTCAGTCTTTCTGGTATTTAGGATTCTCTCAAAATTAGTGAGGAAAATTGTTTCCGTGGAAAAAATCCAAGTCAAGGCGCTTCAGTAATGCTTCTGAGACATTTTCGTGAGCGATTTTATGAAGATTCTCCATCGTTCTTCGTTCGTTCTTCGATCTTCAACCGGTAAGTTCTCGAAATCGAATCTTTCAATTCATTATATGCACCCTTAGTGGTCCCTACTTGTTTCACGTACTTTTATTTTCATTTCGTTTGTTTTCCGTACCCCCCTTTTGATGTGCTTTAACCATTTATTTAAGCCGTTTTCTCACCTAATAAATAATAAAATTAATTTCGACCGATCATTTGAGTTGTAATATCGTTTAATCACTGTTAAAATAAAATTCAACCGATCGTTCACGCAGTAGCCACGTTTAAACCGAAAAAAGGATAAATAATAATAAATTAATCAAAAAATTAATTGGACGTTTTTCTATGAAAGTTTCCTTGAATGAATTGACTAATAACCAAAGTGAAACTAAAGCTAAAATCAACTCACAAATTAAGTTTTTTTCCGCAAAAATCACTAAAAACCGTTTTAAAGGTCCAACGCCTTAAACGGTCCTCTTTGCTTTTATTGGTTAACATGGACCATTCAAAATCATAAAATCAATATGTAACTTAACCGAAGAGATCGTTAATGGTCCAACGCCTTAATGTTTCTCTCCTTTCAAAATCAAAAGATCGTTTAATGGTCCAACGCCTTAAATGACCTTTTGTTCGGTTAAAATATATCTTGCTAAAAAAGATAAAAATAACTTAACCAACGTTTAGTTCTCAAAGAACTACGTAGGCCTGATTTTCTCGTCGCAATTGAGGATACGTAGAAGCGAGGGAAACACCCTTGTCGACCACAAAAAGATAAAAAAAATACAAAAAAAAGCATAAAAAACATAAAAACATAAAATGGGAAAAATAAAACATTTTGAAGTCATATTTGCACACTTGATTAAAGGCTTCCATCCCTTGTGAGGGACGCGTGGGGTGCTAATACCTTCCCCGTGCGTAAAAACAACTCCCGAACCTTTTCACACTTTTCGTAGACCACACCTTTTCCAGTTTTTTCGACGTTTTCCTCGAATAAACGTTGGTGGCGACTTCGCGCATTTTCCTTTCTTGGAAGACGCACCCGTGAGCCCCACGTCGCCCTCCTACCGAAGGGTAGGTTGCGACACTTCTACATCTTCAACTCCAATTTTCGCTTTTCTGGAGGGATGTCCTCCTTTAGGGCTTCAATAGTATCTTCCCCTTCATGAATCTCTTTGAGTCGCTCCAAGTCTTCTAGGCAGGCTTCTAGATCTTTTTCCTCGTCATTGGTCAAGCAATCAAGTGCATTTATTAGAGCCTTTTCCAATGGTGAATGAGTAGTCAGGTGTTGCATAGCATGGTCTACCTCTTGCTCAAATGCCTCCACCTTGAAGCATGACTTGTTATTGTTGGGATGTTTGATTGCTTCAAAAAGGTTAAAGGTGACCTTCTGATCATCCATGCTTAGCTCCAACTTTCCATTCCCCATGTCCACCACACATTTGGCGGTCAGCATGAATGGTCTTCCCAGAGAGTAAAAACTATCCTGGTCACTGGTATCCATGTCCACCAAAAGCCAACTTTCCGTTGCAAAGCATTGAAACCAGTTTGAAAACTATCCTGGTCACTGGTAATCGATTACTACCAAATGGTAATCTATTACCAGAGAGTAAAAACTCTGGTAACTTAGAAGATTTCAGAAAATCCTTTTTAAAACAAAAAGTGTGCTATTTGATGTTTTTTTGAAAAATACTTTTTACTACCTACTTTGACTTGGCTTGATGCTTCTTGATTTCTTCATTTGATTCTTGAATCTTTGAGTGGAATCTTGAATGCTTGATTCTTTAATCTTGAAACAACTCTTTGAGCTTTGGCATCATCAAAACATCTTGGTGAATCATTATGGTAGCGTTGCTTCCATAAGCACAGCTGGTGGTATCTCTCTCCTGGCTTCCCGGGCTAGTTGGCTTTTGGTCTTCTGTGTTGAGACCTTGTCATTGTTCTCTTTCTCCTTAGCATGCTCTTCTTTGCTTGCATCCTGCAACACTTTGTTAGTTTCTTCACCCTCCTACTTTTGGCTTCTGGTGACAATTGCCTTGCATTCTTCCTTTGGATTTTTCTCAGTGTTGGCCCCAAAGGTTTTAGTGGGTCCTTTAGCTATTTTCTGAGCTAATTGGCCCATTTGAACCTCCAGATTTCTGATTGCTGCATCTGTGCTTTTTTTATGTGACTCGGTCCTCTGCATGAACTGTACCAATAATTCCCTGGATAAGATCTTCAACCTTGGCCATGCAAAAAATTACCTTTATGATAAAAGCCCGGTGGTCCGCCTTGATGGAATCCTTGACGATTCTGATTTCCCATGTAGTTGACCTTATTAGTTGTATCATTTTGAACCATGCATGCGCCTGACTCATGAGCACCTCCACAAATGTTGTATCCTCCATTGTATGACTAATGGAGGTTGCACTACATGTAGTTGTTGAGGAAGATTACTCAGAGTTTCCGTGAGGGTTTCCAAGGTATTGACTAGAAGCTTATTTTGAGCAAACATAGAATCTTGAGAAGTGAGCTCAAGAAGGTTTTTCTTTGTATGGGCTCTATCATGGAGGATGGCGTGATCACTGGCTGTCATATTCTCTATCAGTTCCATGGCTTCTTCTGGAGTTTTCAACTTGATCTTCCTATCGGCTGAGGCATCAAGGAGCTGCTTGGAGTCGCATGCAAGCCATCAATAAATATGTTGAGCTGGACTGGCTCGTTGAACCCATGTGTAAGAGTCTTTTGGAGTAATCCATGGAAGCGGTCAAGTGCTTCACTCAACAATTCATCAGGGTGTTGGTGGAATGATGAGATTTCTACCTTACCCTCTACAGTCTTAGATTCCGAAAAGTATTTCTTCAGGAACTTCTCCACTTCTCCACTACCTCATCCCATGTTCGTAGGTTGTTCCCTTTAAACGAGTAAAGCCATCTTTTTGCTTCATTGGCCAAGGAGAAAAAGAATAAATTGAGGCGGATAGCGTCTTTTGGCACTCATGTTATCTTCACCGTGTTACAGATCTTGATGTATATGGCCAGATGTGAGTACGGATCTTCACTCGGTAGGCCATGGAAAAGATTCCCTTGAATCAGCTGGATGAGGGAATATGGGTATGAGATGTTGGATGCCTACACATCTGGTCTGGCAATGCTGGTGAAGTATTAAGGTATGGTGGAGCTAGAGTAGTCCTCTAGCGTCATTCTCTATCGATGGTCCTCTGCCATGATACGTTCTTCAGAGAAAAAAATGAGAATTTGTAGCAAAAGAGGGAGAGGATAGTTCGGATGATGAAAGTCCTCCCTTTTCCTGATTACTTTGCACCTCTAGTTATTCCTTCTTTTTTCTTGTGGCGTTGTTCTTTCTGTAAGTTGCTTCAATTTCTAGGTCCAAGGGAACAAGTTTTTCCCCTACGAATGTACCTCGCTTACAAGAAAAGAGAACACTACCGTGCAGGTTATCAAAGAATTTAAAGAAAAAAAATGATAAAAAAAATTGCTTTCAGATTGGGATTAGTGAACAACTAAGTTTGAAAACCAAAGTCCCCGGCAATGGGGCCAAAACTTGCTAACAAATTGGCAAGTGTACCAATTTTATCACAAGTAGTAAAGATTAAAATGGAAGTCCAAGTGTCGAATCCACAAGGACTTTGGTTGTACTTCAATGATGCAAATCCAATTATTAAGCCATGAGAAGGAAGAGAAAAAGACAGAGACAAAGAATTGTAAATGTGAAATTTGAGAGTAAAAATGGCAAAAGATAATGATAATAAGAAAATTAAACAATAGCTTTAAATGCAAAAGATGAATTCAGAATATGATAGTGTTGGGGCCTAGCATGCCTAACTACCCTTGATGCAATATTAATGATTTTCTCTATTAAATGCCTTCCCAATTTCCACCCACATCTACTAATATGCTCAACCCGGATCCCTCACGTTGAAGAGCCTAATTTATGTATTCTCTCTCCCAAATCCCTTTGCAAAGATGGAACAATAAACAACATTAAGTATAAATATGTATGCAGAGGCACAACAAAGTAACTTTATCCCTAGAAATGCAATGCTGAGATGCCATTTCCCAGTTCTTTAGACATTACCATTTCCCAATGAATAACCCCTAAAAATAGATGCATGGATGACCAAACCACACAATAACAATGAAAAGCAGGAAAGAACAATAAAAATTGAAATTGCATTAATAGATAAGAAGAGTAGTTACATTACAAGGGGCTTTGGTTGCTACGCTCCAACTGAGGGGGTTTAGCCTCTCATAGTCGTGAGAGGCTTTACACTTCAGAGGCTAATAGAAGAAAGTGATAGATGACAAGTAACAGGCTAAAAAGGGGGAATGACTAAGAAAGAGGATTTCCCTTAAGGGAAAGGCTCAGACTTTGGATTTATGCACTGGAGGGCTCTAAGACTCGGTGTGTCTTTTTCTTTAGCTTTCTACTTCTTTTATAGGCCTGAGGTAGCTTACTTTTTCATGCTGACTTCACACTCTACGTGCCTCTGCACACTAAGCGTGCATTGGGCTTCTCCTTGTGGGCCTTCTTGTGCTGAGTCGGAGCTGTGCGCTTAGCGAGCGCACGCGCTGAGCAAGACTTGCACGCTGAGTGAGACTTGCACGCTGAGCGAGACATCGTACTAAGCCTGAGACTACCGCTAAGCGAATGTTGCGTGTTGGGCCTGGATTGCGTGCTGAGCGAGCGGTCCAATTCTTCTTATCTTCTTTTTTCCACAATTTTTCATCAATTCCCTCTAAAATACTTCAATTCTTCTTCTTTTGACTTCTGCTAATTAAAAATAGCAAAGATGTTAATTTCTTCATGATTTCATTAAGATTAATAATAAGGTATAGAAATTACACCCACTTATTAATCCAAATTGACTATCAAATTAGCTTATATTTTGTAGTTATCAGTAGACTACTATCTCTGGATCTTGTCTGGATGAACTAGTTGCTACAAAGCTATCATCTAGTCATAAATCTACGAAAGACTCATCTAGCTTTGATAAATCTTTATCATGTTTTTATTCGTCTAATCTTATATGGATAGCTTCTTCAACAACTAAGGTTTTTGAGTTGTACACTTTGAATGCCTTCGAAGTTTCTGAATATCTAAGAAATATCTCATTGTCACTTTTCGAATCAAATTTTCCCAGACTATCCTTTGTGTTGACAATAAAACATTTGCATCCAAATGGATGAAAATAAGATATATTGGGTTTTCTTCCCTTCCATGGTTCATAGGGAGTCTTTTTCAAGATATGTCTTATATAAATTCTATTTTGAAGATAACACGCAATATTCAATGCTTTAGCCTAGAAGTGCTTAGGGGTTGAATTATCATTTAGCATGGTTCAAGCCATCTCTTGGAGAGATCTATTCTTTATTTCAACGACTCCATTTTGTTGAGGAGTTCTTGGTGTTGAAAATTGTGAAGAATTCCATTTTCTTCATAGAACAATTAAAACCTGTCATTCTCAAACTCACCCCCATGATCACTTCTAATTGAAGTAATACATACTCCTTTTTAGTTTTGAACATGTTTACAAAATTTTAAAAAGATATCAAAAGACTCATCCTTATAGTTTAGGAACATTACTTATGTCCATCTAGAGTAGTCGTCCACTATGACAAGTCCATACCTCATACCACTGGTGGATGCAGTTCTGGTTGGACCAAAAAAATCAAGATGTAATAGCTGGAGATGTTTAGATATGGAAAGATTTTTTTACTAATAAAGGAGTTTTTAATTTGTTTCCCGTTTTGACATGCCTCACAAAGTAAATTGTCCTTATATGACATACTTGGTAGACCTCTTACGGGGTTGTTTTTCTGTAATTTGGAGATCAACCTCCAACTTGCATAAAGTTTTCTATGCCATGACTAGTGATGTTCTTTAATAGATAGTAAGCATGACACCTTTTGATTTGAGAGTTTCCCTAGTCTTATCTTACAGAGGTTGCCTTTTCTCTTGAGAGAGAATAAGGGGGACCCATCATCATAGTGGATGACACACTCATCCTTGTTGAAGAAGACACCATATCCACTATCACATAATTGACTTATATTCATTAGATTGTGTTAAAGACCTTCAATAAATAAAACATTATCACTAGAGGGATAAGGATGAATACCTATCTTACCTACACTGGTTATTCTACCTTTTTGATAGCCTCCAAAAGTGATTGTTCCACCATGATAAGAGTCGGGCATTGGAACATAGACTTTTCTCTCGTCATGTGTCATGAGAAACCACTATCCAGGTACCATGACAAGCATTTATTTCCTACTATCAAGGATATTTGTAACAGGAAAAATTCTTTTCCTAGGTACCCAAATCTCTTTGGGTCCTTTTGTGTTAATCATGAAGGGATTGGGTGAACCTTTCTTAGGACGATCCTTGCATTTGGACGACATGTGTCCAGTTTTTCCACAAAAATAACATACAATTGTGTCTTCATCATGAGCATACACCTTGCCATCATATCCATTTTTAGATTTGTAAGAACTTCTACAATATCCTAACAATTGGTTAAGATTGTATGTTTTGTTGACAAATTTGGATAATACAGTCTTTAAGGTTCTTATTTCCTCATGAATTTTTACAACATCTTGAGGTTAACCCTTAAGTTCTTGATGCTTCAGAAGCTCATTGTTCAAGAAACTCATATTTATTGTGTTCTTCATATTCCACCTAAAGATTATGTTTACTCATTTTTAGGTCTTCATAATCTTTGTGTGCTTATGCAAACTTTCTCCAAAGATCATATATGTATTCCTTTTGATGATTATGAAGCTCATTAAGCTCCTTTAGATCTTTTTAAAGATCTTTTAGTTTGTTTTCCCACTCTTTAAAAGTTCTCAAGAAAGGTAGTTTTTTTGGTTGCATTTGTCTCAATCTCAAGACATAACTTGGACTTTTTTCCTTAAGAGTTACGCAAGCTTCATATGTCTAAGTGAACTCGAGTGAAACATTTACTTGATCCTAAAGGGTATTCTCAAGTTTTAAATGATCTCTGGATAGATTCTTGAAATCTCTTTGTAGGTTTTTATAAGCTTTTGAAAGAATAAATGAATTAGATAAAAGTTCATGATAAGCTTTTCTAAGAGACTTAGGGTTATCAAAATTTACCTCATCTTCCTGGTCTGATTCAGATCCTTCAGAAGTTGTGTTTTCCATCAGGCATATGTTGGCTTCTTCATCGTCTTCATCAGACAAGGTTTCGTCTGGGTCTTCGCACATGCTCCTAAACCCCTTCTTTTCTATAGTCTTGAAGAATTTCGTCTTATCTTGAATTTTCTTCAGATTTTCGCATTCATACTTGAAGTGTCCAAGCTTTTTGCACTCATAGCAAACTATTGAGCTTTTGTCTTTAATGCTCTCAACATTGTTACATATGGTCTCCACTTCCTAGACAAATTTCTCATAATTTTGTCAATGTGGTTATAATTATCATAAGTTCTTCCTAACGATCTTAGTTCATTAAGAATGGTTTGAAAATGTACAAACATACATTGTATGTCACCATTTTCATCGATGGAGAAAAGTTTATACTTACAGGTGAGGAGACTGAGTTTGTTCCTCTTTATGTGTAACATCCCTTCTTAGTTAAAACTAGAGTGTCCCACATTTGTTTGCCACTTCTCAAGTTGTATACCTTGGTGTACTCTTCTTCTGAAAGAGAGCACAACATCACATTTCAAGCCTTGGAGTTTAGCAAAAAATTGAGCTTTCACTGTTCCATCCATTGGCTTCTAGTGATCTCATTCATATGGTATATATCTCCATTTTCTACCACATCCCATAGATCTATATGAATAGATTCAAAATAGGCTATCATACACTCCTTCCAGTAGTCACATTTTATCCCTCTTAATAAAGGTGATTTATTGGTGGTAAATCCTTTTTCCAATTCTTTGATATATATATATATTATAGGATCTTTTCCTCAGTATTGTCAGATACTCAACCCTTTAAGGTTAAGATCTGATACAAACTGAAACTGCAAGAAACAAGTTAAAATAAGGGGGGTTGAATAGTGTGTATATCAAAGATGTAAAGTTTTCTCGATATAAAGGATAATATAGATAATACTATAGTAAACATTGGTCGACCATTGAGGATAAAACAAATATATAGTGAAGAATAGTATGGTCGTGCAATGACAAATAAAAGGTTCTTAAAGGAATTTTTCAAATAAACACTTGGTGTAAAATGGTGATAGAAAGTGTAATAAGAGTGCTTAATAAATCTTTATAGAGAGAAGTAAAAACACTTGGTTTATACTGGTTTGCTCATCCTGAGCTAGTCCAGTTCTCTTTTACTCACTATTAAATGGTTCCACTAATCAGAACTTGATTACAAAACAAGTATTCTAACATGTCATTCATGGATTTACAAGTATTCTTAACACCACTTTTGGTACCTTCTTAGCCTCCTATGAATCTAAGAACTCAAGTACTGTTTAACACTAAGCCATTCCTAGCTTTCACAAACAAATGTTCGAATGAATATAAGTATTCTTAACACTCAAAGAGTGAATATACAGTGAAGCACAAATACATAACAACTTTTCTTCGCAGAGGATAAACGAATGAAAACAATGTATATGGTCTAGTGATTTTAGCAGAGTTTTGCTTCACATATTTTCTTGCGCTCTTGTTCTATCTTTTCTCATTTTTCATCAGTTGCTTCATTGAGGGAGAGATCCTTTTATAGACTTCAATGAAGTATCCATTATGGGATCAACATCAATATCTTGAAAGGATCGTTGTCTCACATAGAAGAATAAGACAACGTGTCAAGCTCTGAATGACGAGGATTTTACCCATATTACAAACAACGCCATGTGGTTTTTGTCCGCAATGAAAGTGACCTTTAATGTAATATTCCATGAAAGCCTTCTATTCTATTCTATATTGTCCTTTTCTTAAATTCAAATGTTAGTTATTCAAAAATCAAAGAGGCAAATAGAATTTGAATAAAATAGTACATGTGCACTTATCTTTTTCTTGATATTCAGTCTTTTAGATTGGACGCGTAGGTTTACCTTATGATAGTGTGTCATACTAATTTGCATAAGAGTGGACACTCACTAGATATAGCATGGACACTAGACTAAAACAAAACATACTTTATGTAGTTGTGGATGATGCTTAATGTTGTAAATACCTTTGACATAATAATCCTATCAAGTTGTCAAAACTTATTAGAATATCAATAATTTATACTTATTGTTATATGTCAAGATCTAAGGTGGATGAGACGTGTGGTCACTCAGACCTAACATCAGACCTAACATTAAAGACACACACACACATTATTTCTTCATAACACCCTTAAACGGAAAATAAAAAGAAACAAAGGTAGTATATAATTGATATTATATTAATAAATTAAAGTTTTCATGTGCTTATTGATAATTGCCATATATTCCTCTATTTTTGTGTCATTTTGGGCAATTAGTTGATAGCTCTTGTGCTTTGCACTTTGTTTATGTTCATTTGAGTAAAGTTTGAATTAAAATCTTAGTTTAACTAGGATTTACTAGTTTATACCTTTTATGCTTAATCTTTGTTTGTTTCTTTATGTTTTGTAGGAGCTTTGTGGAAGCAAGGACCAATCAAAGGAGATGTCCTAAGAGTGATTTTGAGGCGTCAAGGATCCTTCGGTTCAAACTCTAGATCTTTGGAGGTTTTGCGGAGACAAAAGAAGTTTTTGGGAGTATTTGGAGCTTCGCGCTCTTGCGCAAGAAGTTATGAAGGAATATGTGCACCTATGCAATTAATGTTGAAATCTGAAGTGGCTGAGAACTATGCACCTGCAAAGTATGACAATGCATCTATGCAATGTCTCCTGCGAGGATTTCCTATTACTTTTCATTTTTTTTGCACTTAGACTCTATTTAGCCCTTAACTTTAAATAGGGTTTTTCTAGTTTACTCTATGGTTTTAAACATTGAACGCTAAAGAGGGAGAAAGAGATTAGGATTTTCCAAATGGCATTGTATGCATTGGAAGATTTTTCCATCATTCCTCCACCAAGAGTCTTCTTCTCCATGAATATAAGTAGCTAACTTCTCCCTTTTGTTGGAGTTTATTGCAATTCCTACTTTCATGTAATTGCTACCTTATTTCTATTCAATAAAGTCTTATTATTGTTCTTCTTCTATGCCAATTGCTTGCTTTTGGCTCACCCTCTTGTATGATTCTATAATTTCAATTGTAATTGAGAAATTCTTTTGACTTGCTAACTAAAGAAGACAACTAATCATTTTTCTGCATAGGAATAGGATAAAGAGGATGATCATCGTTAAAACCCTTTTCCCTTAGTGTAAGTACCATACATTGCACTAATTAAAAGGATTGATAGTGGAATCAAGGAACCTAGATTCTTTCACTTAAGAGATTAAGGTTTGAATAATTTTGTGGGTTGATGATAATATAAATGTAATTGAATAGTAGTTTGTGGTGAGTGCACGTTAGGAAGTCTAATGAAGTTAAAACCCTAACAATCCTTCTCATTGATTGAAACCCCATTTAACATGCATGCCAAGTGTTTGATAAATTCCAAAACTCAAATCATCTTGCTTTTTAATCTATGTTTTTATGCAATCTTATATAATTTTAGTTACTTTTGTTAAAATCCTCAAACCAATATTTCTTTCCTTAATTTTCTTATTTTATGTCTTCCCTTAATTTCTTTATCTTTATGCATATAGCTATTTAGATTTAGTTAATCTTAATTTCAAATTTCTGTAGTCTATTTAAATTACTATAAATTTCCCATTTATTGCACAAGTTCTCGTGGAGACAATTTTTACTTATTACTTTGATACTTGAGAGGTTTGGTACTCTTGCCGAAATTCCAACACTTATGCATACATGTGATATTATATAAGACATCTTAAAAACTACTCATGTGTTCTTATAGTGTCAACTATATATTAACTTCTCTGTTTCAATTTCACTAATGTTTTCAACCTTGTCACTAAATAAGGAGCATTTCTAAGCTTAAAATGCTATCATATTCACTTCTCATCTAATAGCCTAAGAAAGTAGTTGTATTTTATCCTAAATGTATGAGCTTTTGAGGAACTAATGCCTTAATCGTATGTGTGGGTAAGCAAGGAAATTCAATCAAGAATAATGTGACCTTTTAAAGATTGATGATTAGTAATGAAAAAAAAATAGAAGAAGAAATTTTCTATTTAAGCTTGCACTCAAGTGTTGAAATTAAATTAGATAAAAGGGACAACAATATCACAATTAGTTACACTTTATGGAAATTTTCTTTAAAGGTTGACAATCAAACAATTTTTCAAATCAATGAATGCACTAATCACACTCCATCGTATGTGTGTGAGCACAAGTAAGCAAATTCAATAAAAAAAATAATGTCAAATTTTATAGAATAAAAATAAGTAATGGAAAACACACAAAAGTTTTTTTAGAATCAAGTGTTCACTAATTAGATTAGAGCAAAAAGTGTCATAAGCAGGGTGTAATTGTTTTGCTAAATTTTAGAGGATTAGACAAGACAAAAACATTTGTATGATGTTTTTTTAAACTATAGTTAGAGAACACAACAAAATAAGAGATAGATCTGGACAAAAATTTTAAAATTTTGTAACTTGATAAATAATGGACAATTTTTTGTCCATTGTAAAAAATACTCAAAAGATAAAAAAAGTTCTCATTATCTTCCCCATTATCTCTTTTCAAGATCAGAGTGGTACTCCAAAAAACTGAATTGTTTTAATTTTGTGTTACCGCGTGTATTTCATCTTCATAGATGATAGTTATTGTTTTTCTTCAAACTCCATCTTTTTTTTTGTAGAATACAAAAGAGAAAACAAAAAAATTAAAGGAAAAGTGACTTTGCAAAGATTTGCAAGGTGTCCTCCATAGTTGCACCTATTTTGACCTTCAGATTTGCCCAGTGATTCCTTCACACTATGATTATGTATAAAATTATTAATAATTATTATTTTAATATTCTAAAGGATATTATAGTATATTTTTTATGTTATTGTATTTATGTTGTGCATTGTTTGATATAGAACAAAAAGTTATTTTATACCTTAAACATTTGTCTTGTTCGTTTTCTTTGTTTTGTACCTTGATATGTATGGAAAACACCCTTAGTTTTACCCACACAAACATTTCAAAATTTACCTTAAAAGTTGACAAAAAAAAAGTTTAAATCATTGAATGTACTCATCATGCATACAAATTGCTTTTGTGTTCTTGAAAGTTCAAAGAAACGAATTTCAAGCTCATTATAGAAATTAACAATCATGAAGGCGGTTTACAGTATGACAACCATTACAAATAAAAATGTCACTTCAAGAAAATGACCCAAAATGAGACTAATAAAAAAATAGGGTTAGAAAAAACATCTCAACACTATTAGAAAATATGCTTTCTACATCGGTTATTTATGACTTTCTACATCGTTTTTTAACCGATGTTGAAAGTCCCGATATTGAATGTATTATCGTTAACATCGGTTCCAAAAAACTGATGCTAACGTTAAATTTACAACATCGGTTATTTAAATAACCGATGTTGATAATAAGAATTACACCCAAAAAAATGTATTAATGTTGACACTTAACATCGGTTTTTTTTTTTACAGAAAATTGATGTTAACGTATGTGTTAATGTTGACAGTTAACATCGATTATTTGGAAAAACCGATGTTAACGTAACTTAACATCGATTTCTTACAGAAAACCGATGTTAACGTATGTGTTAATGTTGACAGTTAACATCAGTTTTTTGGAAAAAACCGATGTTAACGTGTGTGTTAATGTTGACAGTTAACATCGGTTATTTGGAAAAACCGATGTTAACGTATGTGTTAATGTTGACAGTTAACATCGGTTATTTGGAAAAACCGATGTTAACGTACGTTAACATCATTTTTTCTGTTGACATTAACATCAGTTATTTGGAAAACCGATGTTAACGTAACATCGGTTTTCTACAGAAAACCGATGTTAACGATTAACATCAGTTTTTCCAAATAACCGATGTTGTTTTCAGGAATTTTTTTAAAATACTATCTTTGTTTTTACAAAAAAAACCAAAACTTAACCTCTAAATTTAAAATCAGACCACACAGCATATATGATTTGCATTCTGCTTGCAAATAGGTTTTAGCAGAAAACTAGCTAGTAAACTATTAAAATGAAACAACAATTGTAAAAAATGTAATGCAAAGTACGGTAAACTAATTAAGTAACCTAAAGTTACATAGTTCTCTAACATCCTATGTTTGATTTCTAACTTTTAGATAATACTGTGCCCACTGGATGTGAAGTGCCTTGAATCTCTTTGCTTCCAATGGTCTAACATCATTAAAATACTACATGATCAAATAAAAGATAAATTAATAATGTAATAACAATGATAAGAAAATCAACTTTGTTTGAAATAAACAATTACCGTTTCCCAATTATTCCTGAAAGTTCCTGAGATTATCGTGGACATCCAGTGCATGACGTAATAGCCACACTCAGTGCTTCCTTTTTGTCTATTACACTAAATACATAATGAAATTTGGATATTAATTAAATGTTAACTACAATTAGTGATGGGAGCTTGCTTGGGGCTTCTACGGAGGCTGGATCTTTGAGCTTCAATGAGGTCCTTTAATGGTGATTTTCCACCATGGAGATGCAGCGAAAGGCAAAGGAGAAGAGGAGAGGGGAGGTGCCATCCACTAGGGAATAAGCCATGGAAAAAGGAGCTTCACCACCAAGATGATCCTTGGATAAGAAGCTTGAAGATGATGCTTCAATGGAGGAAAAGAAAGAGGGAGAGAAAGAGAGAGGAGGGAGCACGAAATTTAAGGAAGAAAAAGGGAGAGAAGTTGAACTTTGAGTTGTGTCTCACAAGACTCTCATTGATCAAAGTTACCACAAGTGTTACACATGCTTCTATTTATAGACTAGGTAGCTCCCTTGAGAAGCTTTCTTGAGAAAACTTCCTTGAGAAGCTTCTTTGAGAAAACTTTCTTGAGAAGCTAGAGCTTGGCTACATACACCCCTCTAATAACTAAGCTCACCTCCTTGAGAAGCTTCCTTGAGAAGATTCCTAAAGAAGCTAGAGCTTAGCTACACACCCCCTATAATAGCTAAGCTCACCCCCATTCCAAAAATACATGAAAAAAAAGTCCCTACTACTAAGACTACTCAAAATGCCCTAAAATACAAGGCTAAAACCCTATACTACTAGAATGGCCAAAATACAAGGCCCAAAAGAAAGAAAAACCTATTCTAATATTTACAAAGAAGAGTGGATCCAACCTTGACCCATGGGCTCAAAAATCTACCCTAAGGTTCATGAGAACCCTAGGGCCTTCTTTTGTAGCTCTAGCCCAAGCCTCTTGGAGTCTTCCATCCAATACCCTTGGGGGGTAGGATTGCATCAATTAGTGTACACACACATAAGCAGTATATATAAGTAGAAGTTTTATTTAAATCACGTACCTTAACAACAATCCACCTAGCAGCAGCCTTGGATTTAGGTTGTGGAGTATCATCAAGTCCTTTCAAAGCACTGTTGAATACGAGGAACATTAAAATATTGATGTTGTTGAGTTATGCTAATGCAAATGTATTGAAAACAACACTGACCTATTAATTATTTCCTTAAGGTAGTTGTCTGGCCTATTATGTAAAGAACAAAACCAGACAACTAGGTTTTCCTTAGGCAAAATGACGACCATTTGCCAGTGTCTGTTGCAGTGGAGACGAATATAGGTTATTGTAGTAATATAGATTATTTAAATTCAGTTGTTGTGTTTGACTTACCCATTCAGGTAGGCTCTAAGGTAGACATCGCGTTTTGAACTCTGCATCCAACTCTTGATGTAACTTTCCGATTCAAATTGTGATTGCCCAAATCTCTGAATGGACTATGGCTAGAGGAATCCATACACATTGGAATTCCCCGTTCGCATACTTGTCTCAAATGCCTATGTTGTTAAGACAAAGTTAATTATGTATGAATTTAAAACAATTACTTTGGTAATTAACAGTAATCTAAATTGACTTACAGAATTCACAACTGTATAACAGAGATGCTGAGACATTGACCACCGTGTGCTATTTCAGATAGATCTTCATGCTTTATGTACAAGGGGAAGTCTGAATTAAATAGCCCGAATAGGGAAGCATCCCACATAACCTGGAGAGGCTTCAAAAATAGTTGTGGGATGGTCAATGTCATCAGATACAGGGGATCATCGATCTCATGATCTAGGCTTTTTGGAGGTTTTGCTGGAGACACAGCTGCCTATTGATCAATCATAGTTAATTAACAAGTTTTGATTACAGTGAACAAATCAATTGAAAAAAAAGAAACATATAATCAGAGTAAAATACTTGTTCTGATAAACGCTTCACGAGATGTGTCGGCTAAGCAAGGAAGGTGTTAAGTGCCTACCTAGTTATGCTTTTTCAAGACCGAGTTCTTTGACATTTTTGGATTATTTTGTTTGACTAAAGCTTCATGCTGAAGGGTGTATGGAAAAACTTCATTACTATTGTTCAACACATACAAGTGAGCTTGTAATAAATCTTCTACACTTGGAGTGATAACATGCAGTCCTCTTGAACCTTTACCGCCCACTCTGTCGTCATGGCGAGACTCAGGAAGGCCAACAGTTTTAGCCTTTTCAATGTACTCTAAACAAAATTCAATGGCTTCTTCTGCAATGCACCTTTCAACAATAGATGCTTCTGGATGATGTAGATTCTAGGTATACCCTTTTAAAATCTTCATGTATCACTCAACCGGGTACATCCACCGCAAATAAACAGGGCCACAACATTTGATTTCTCTGACTAGATTAACAATTAAGTGAATCATGATGTCAAGGAAAGCAGGAGGAAAATAAATCTCCAACTGGCATAGTATAATTGCGGCCTCATTTTCCAGGTCATCAAACTTGACAGGATCAAGGACTTTGCTACATATGGCATTGAAGAAAAAGCACAGGCGATTTATGGCTAACCTGATTTTGTTAGGCAAAATGTCTCGTATGGCCATGGCTAATAATTGTTGCATCAACATGTGACAATCATGAGACTTTAACCCCGCCAGCATAAGCTCCTTCAACTGCACAAGACTCTTAATATTTGAAGAGTATCCTTGTGGGACTTTAACCCTGCACAAACACTGGCAAAAAGTGATCTTCTCCTTTCTGGACAAAGTATGACAAGCTGGAGGCAAGTATATTTTTTTACCATCAAACCTTGGATGCAACTGCGATCGTATACCCATGTCAACTAGATCTTGACGGGTATTTAGACCATCTTTCATCTTGCCTTGAATGTTAAGGAGTGTCCCAATGACACTGCCACATACATTTTTCTCCATATTCATAACATCAATACAATGTCTAATGTCAAGGTCAGACCAATACGAAAGATCAAAGAAAATGGACCTCTTCTTCCATATGCAAGTCTTACTTTTATCCTTCTTTTGATTATTTCCAAAAATAGTATTCAGGTGTTCTACCCGCTGGAAAACCTGCTCACCAGTCAACGGTATCGGCATAGTTTCGTGCTCCTGATTTCCATTAAATGCTTTTTTCAGTCGCCTGTAAGGGTGATAAGGTTGTAGAAAACAGCGATGGCTAGTGTACACTATTTTTCTACCATGTCTCAGTTGTATGTAGCTTGTGTCTTCTTCACAAATGGGGCATGCATGATGACCCTTAGCACTGTAACTATAGAGATTCCCATATGCTGAAAAGTCATTAATGGTACAAAAAAGCATTACACGCATTTCAAAAGTCTCCTTGTGAAACCCATCAAACACTAAAACCCCCCGTCCCACAACTTTCTCAGGTCTTCAATCAACAGACTTAGGTAAACATCAATGTCATTTCCTAGCTGTCTTGGGCCGGATATCATCATAGACAACATCATGTATTTTCGTTTCATGCACAACCAAGGAGATAAATTGTAAATTACTAACAGAACTAGCCATGAACTGTGTTGAGTGCTTAAACTGCCATATGGATTCATTCAATCATTGGCTAGTCCAAGCCTAAGATTTCTTGCCTCTTTCCCGAAATCCGTATACAAACCATCAATCTTCTTCCACTGCGAGCAGTCAGTCGGATGACGGACCATTCCATCAGAGTTTCTCCCATTTGCATGCCAGGTAAGGTATTTAGCTTCGTCTTCATTTGCAAAGAGATGCTTAAACCTTGGAATGATTGGAAGATACCACAACACCTTCGCTGGAGGGCCCTTCTTTGAGTTTTCATTTGAACTGTCGTCCTCATCATCCTTCACTTTGTACCGTGACACCCCACACCTAGGGCATTTGGACATTTCTTCGAATTCATGCCTGTATAGTATGCAGTCATTCGGGCAAGCATAAATCTTTTGATACTCCATACCCATCGGACACCGTATCTTCTTGGCCTGATAGTTTCTTTTAGGCAACGTGTTTTCCTCTGGAAGCAGATCGTGCACTACTTGAAGCAGTAAAGTGAAGCTTTTGTCACTCCACCCAAATCTGGCCTTGATATTAACCAGACTTAAGACTGCCGACAACAGCGTCAAGGAGTTCTTGCACCCCGAATACAAAGGCTTCTTTGAGTCACTCTGTAATCCTTCATACACAGGGGCATGTGCTTGCTGAAAAGACTCTTGTCCAAGGTCACGAATCATGTCCTCCAAGCGATCTCCCATTTCTACATCAAATGGTTTGGATTGGGGCTTACCCTGCATGTCTGTCATTTCACCATGCCATATCCACGTCGTATAATTCCTCTTAATTCCATCACACAACAGATGTTCCCGTATGTCATCCAATATTTGTCTTCTACCGTTCAAACAATTGATGCAAGGGCAATAATATTTTTCATCTTCATTTGGTCGACCTTTTTCTGAAGAAAATTGTAAGAACTGCTCGACACCTTCCTCATATTCTGGGCTGATGCGACTTTCATTCATCCAACTTTGATCTATCTAAGTTATAACTCTGTCATACTTGGTGAGTTGTCCGATGCATGAAAATCTCACTTTTTTGTTACAGGTGTGGCCCTATCCCATTCAGGAAGACCGTCTTTTATGGTAGTTTCATACGTCAGGGTTAATTCTATTTTGTTAAATTTGACAAAATTTCGGCAGCATTTCGCATTGGTCTCCTAGTACACGACATGAAATCGGTGAAATTAATTTTCCGATAATCAAGTATGCACTCAGAGAACAACTAGAAATACATTGTACCAAAATTTCATCAAATTAAACAAAATAATGTTAACCTTAACACATTAATCTACCATAAAAATATCAGACTTCCCAAACTGTCCAAACGGACAATTCAAGATTGAATACAATGATTAATGCAAACTGTCCGCAAAAATCATTGCATTCAGTCTCAAACGGGAATCTAAGGTTCACTCACAATGAACACAATTTGTATATCATATATCAGTTGTCTTTAATGATAGAAATATCAACAACAGCAACACAAATCTATAAGACGCAATTATTTATTGAAGTTGTTTTTGTAAAAATTTCAATGGATCTCAACAAGTAATAATCAATAACTATAAAACAAGGAATTTTATTTGTCATATGGTACTATAAATACTAATAAAAAAAAGAGTTTCTCCCTAAAACATAACCTCTAAATAAAAAGTAGGTTTAGATACTTGAGTGTGTGAATCAGAAGCACAGACATCGAACAGGAAGATCGTGTCTAATTTGCAGTTTTTACATAAGCAAAAACCACGTTTATGGCAGCTGGTACATTACATTTATTTCAGTGTCAAGACCATTGCAGAACTGCACGTGTACATAGCTTTGGTTTAACCAGTTCCACCTAGTTTTAACAGTTTTTAATGTCGTACTCTACAATGTCAAAAGAAGCAATATACACTATGGTTGCTTCTATTCCTAGCTGCATTGTTGTTAAATACAAACGAGCATAAACTCATGCTCATAAATTGCTTACAGATTTGGTCTAAGCGAAAAGATTTCTTATACACTCAAATGGGTAAGTTACCTTGCCATAAACTACCATGATGTTCTTACATATCAAGTGGGTAAGTTACCTTGCCATTAGATACAAAGGCTCAAGAATTTTGGTTTTAGAAACATTGAAAACAATCTGTTTTGGTTCTTTGGATAGTGAAGAAAATTATAAGGATTTTCTAGATGATATAAATGTAAACATTTAGTAGGTGGTAAGTTGATCTCTTTGTTATTCTGTTGGTTTATTCTTCTAGTTTATGATAAGTCTAGTTTTTCTTGTCTCTACAGTATCAGGCATTGAATGAATCTCCTATTAGACATAACCAGTCCCCTAAAGTTACCTCAGAAGTTATGGCCATCGCTGAAGATATTAATGACATGTCATTTATCAGTGCACAATTAGCTGAAGTCACCTCACATACAACAGACCTTGGACGTGATGGTTTATTGGAGGAAGATGAAAATGGAGCAGAGCAAAGGATAGTATAATTAAGGATGGAGATGTAATTGATGGGTTGAAGAATATGTCAGAAAATCTATCTGCAGCGATTGTGAATGTAAGTGACAAGTTTAGATTGTCTCTTAACTGCAAAATTTCTATAAACTTACAGGCTGGGAGAAGGCTGAAAATGAAGGGACAAGTTTAAAGAAGCAAGTCCAGGCACTGACTCTCAGAAATTCAACACTTGAAGATAGAGTCACCTATCTAGACAGTGCAGTTAAGGAGTGTGTTAGGCAGCTAAGACAAACAAGGTGTTTATAACTTGGAAAAGAAGGTATTATGATTCCAAGTCTCTATGTTGATTTCAATTTTTTTTTCTTTCTTCGAATGAAGGCTGATTAATTTTGCCTAAAGCTGATATGACTTGTTTATGTACTATGTCAGTAGTATATTGCTCTAATTCATATTGATTTATGTATTCATTTGGATCATTCAACATTAGGGTTTACTTGCTTATCATCCAGAATAGAATATATCTAATACATGATGTTTCTATTAATAATATAGCTTATCAGTCACACTAAAAGAATAGAACAGCATTGCTAGTTACCTCAAACTTGAAGAGTGCAATTGATGAATGAGCAGCTCAAAAGAAAGAAAACCACCAAGGTAGAGGTAGAGGTACTCCCTACGTCTTGCAACTAAATCTGCCGCTGAGAAGCAACAAGAAGCCAAAGAAGAGAAAATAAATATTAGAACTTGGCATCAACATAGATATACTTGCCTGAGAGGTAATTTGCTGAATTAAAAGAATAGTACTGCCAGTAATTATAATGTCATCAACATACCTAAGAAGATATACAAGGCAAATTAAACCAAACTGGGTTATTATAGAATAACAAAACTTGAAACTTTTGGAAAAATCGGTGGTTAAATCTTAAATCCTATTTTTCACCTACTTAGAGGCGTTTTTTTGGAAAAATTGATTGACCATTTGCCCAGGGATTCCTCCTTCAATTTCGAGCGTTTTGACATATTATGGGCCTCAAACGGACATTTCTATCAAAATATACAGCCGTTTGAAGTTTACTTGCACAAACCCTAACTAAAGTAAGGTAGTCTGAAGCATGGGGGTTAACTGTGGAGTATGGGGGTGGTGAAAAACAGCCAGCCATATAGGGTGTAACTTAACAAAGCTGATTTCAAGAAATTGCAGAGAAGGAATTACTTGACTGAAACTGCAGTGTTGAATGTTGAAGTCGGACTCACCCCAGCGATCACGAACCCCGACGGCGGTCACAAACCCCAGCGACGACGATGGTGTGGAGGAGACCACATTGACAGGTCTTCGCGGTGAGGGAGAAAGAGGCTTTTGTTTCATTTCAAAGATTGAGCTAGCACGCGGGGGGAGAACCTTCAAGGTTTTAATTTATCTATAACCCAACATAGGTTTTATAAACTGGTTAACAACGGTTTTTTAAAAGACCTATGTTAACCAGTTGATGTTAACATCGATTTTTCAATAACCGATGTTAACCAATTGATGTTAACATCGGTTTTTACAAAACTGATGTTAACTAACTCGACTTATTTACAAAAATGTCACCGTGCTTTTCTTAACATCGGTTTTTTGAAAAACCAATGTTAATCGTGCGATGTTAAATCTATATTTTGTAGTAGTGCAAAGAAAATATTTTTTTTTTGTTTAACACAGTTACTTTAATTGACAAAAACATGATGATGATTTGTCACATTTACATGAATTTTCAATTAGGATCAATAGGTAGTATTGAGTGATAATTGAAGCTAGAAATATGCAAAGAATAAATCAATGGGAGTTTAGCTAGATCATCAAAATACTTCAAAATGAAAACATAAGATATATTTCCTAGCTAACTTTAAAGAAAACACACAAAAAAGGAAACTAAAATGATTTAGGCCTTACTACAACATTTTACCTTGACATTCTCTAACAAGTATCAATGGAAACTAAGTTGAGTGTGATTAAGTTAAAGTAATATAAAATTTGATACTAACAAAAGAAAATAATCACTAGAAGGCTAAATGTCATTTTTCATCTTTTATGTTGTAATATTATTTTTTGGTCCTTTAAGTTTTCGAATGATTTCATGTTATTCCCTTTTTGTTAATTCACTAGAAGGCTAAATGTCATTTTTCATCTTTTATGTTGTAATATTACTTTGATAAGAAAAAAAAATAAACTCTTAATCTTTCGACATCAAATTCACAAACAACAAATAAAACAATCAAGTCAAAATTAGGCCCAGATCTAAAATCAAAATTAGTAGACAAACAATTATATCAAAATCTAACACAAATTCAAAAGAAAAAAAAAACAATAGACACAAGTGCAAATCAAAATCAAACAAAAAATTAGATTTTAACTTGTGGATCTTGCCTCAGCGACGACACCCTCCTCCTCGGCAATGTTGTCCACATCTAGACCCACGTCATCCTATGTCGGTGCTAGATCGAACGTTAAATGTTACCCATCCAACTTCTCCTAGGTTCTCTCTTTCTGCCTTTTCTTTGCCCCTTGCTTAGAGCGCAAATTGTAATTGTCACCATCCGTGGTGGCTTTGCTAGAACACTTCCTTTTGACACCTCTGTTGGAACCCTCGCTTTCATCTTCACCATTGGTACCAAGCTTCCTAGACCTACCTACCCTTTCCTTCTGCTTATCGTTAATCTCATAATCCTCATAGTCCTTCTTGTGCTTTGAGTAATCATGACCATTGCCGCTTGAATCCATAGCCAACTATCAAAATTCAATCAAATCCATAACCACTATTGCATATGAATTCACTCAAACTACTCACTTTGCTGGGGGGGCTAGTGGGGGTTTAATGATTTGTAATTTGTAATTTTTATGAGCAAATAAATGAAAAACAAAGGTTTTGGTTTTGCTAACAAAATTGAGATGGAAAAAAGGGACTTACTACTGAAAGGGAATGGAGAGTGATGTTGTTGTTGATAATGGTGGCGAGTAGAGAGGGAAAGAAGAAGAAAAAGAAAAGGAGAAGGGGTTCTTACTTCTTAGTCTAAATTTTTACCAACGAACCTATATGGTGTTTGGAGTTGTTTGGGGGAAAATCCAAAATTGCAAAACAATTTTGGGGCTTTATCACCAAAATGGGTTAAAAATGGAAAGTAATTACCATAATGAGTTGGTCAATAAAGTATTTATCAAAATGTGTGATTTTTGACATGTAGGAGACACCACCCTGAGAAGCACTTGCGCTTTTTGATAAATTTATGACTCCTCTATTAATATTTACTAACTATGCTTAGTTTTTTTCTTACAGTAAGTACATATACTAAGTGATTCTTTAAATGTTTTTAATGTTTGTGTTATAGGAATTATTTATTGTTTTATTAATTATAGGGACCAATTTAACTTATCAGTATAATTTTGAAGATTAAATTGGTCATTTACTTTTGTTTATTTATTTCTTTCATTAAGATATCGATATTTTTCTTCGCTTCCTTTAATTATTTTGTTGATACATTTATCACTCATCTATTAATATTTAATAACCATGACATTTTTTAAAGCTTTCCTATATTAAATACAAATATTAAATGATTCCAGACTTTTAATCTATTACATAAATATATTTTTGTTATAACACCATTTTTTAATTTAAAAATTTTTAGGAACTAATTTGATCAATCATTATAATTTCAAAGAATAGTAGAGAAATGGTTTTTTTAGAAATTATATTGAAGTGTTTGGATAGTATGCTTTAGGTCTTAGATTTTAATTCTCATTGTCGCCTTTGTTTATGTTTCTTTAATTATTTTGTTGATACATTTATAATTGCTCTACTAATATTTAATAATTATGGTTAGTTTTTTTTAAAATATTTCCTTTAGTAAATACGAATATTAATTTATTATTGGAGTTGTTTAATGTATTAATTAGATATTTTTCATCGGTTGAACCAATGCTAACTTGGGTGAAAATGTAATGGGAAATCTATTCATTAAACATGTATTTAGCCGATGCTAAATACCTGATAGATATAGTGTACTAAAGTGGGGCCTCTTGGTGCAGGACAAATAAAAAGCATAAGTGCTACTCAAGATGATGCCTCCAACATTCTTATGTGGTATAGATCATCAATTTTGGTAAATACGTTCTTCACCGACTCATAATGGTAATTAGTTTTCATTTTTAACCCATTTTGGTGAAATAGCCCCATTTTGGAAGATTAAGAGTTTGTTTTTTTTCCTAATGAAATAATTTATGAGGTTTTAGGCTACCAGAAATTGAATGTATGAATACATGATTTTGATGATGTAAAAGAATAATCAAACAATGTTGCTTTCAAGATTACTTCAACAAACATTCAAAGGTTAAGCATTGCTTCAATATTAAGACAATGTTACTTCAACAAACAAGCATTGATTCAAGATTCATTCAAGATCAGCTTTTGCCTCAAAACACATTGTTTCCAACATATCATGGTTCTGGTAATTGATTACACATAAATATGGAACATTTAAATAAACTAATTTTTAAAGATTTAGTTATTGGTTTACCAAAACTTAAATTTTAAATAGATAGATTATGTGATGCTTGTCAAAAGGAAAAACAAGTAAGGGTTTCTTTCAAATCAAAGAATATTGTGTCGACAACTCAACCCTTACAACTTTTGCATAAGGATCTTTTTGGTCCCTCTAGAACTATGAGTCTTGGAGGAAACTATTATGCTCTTGTTATTGTTGATGATTACTCTAGATTTACATGAACATTATTTTAGAAGAAAAAACCAGAACTTTGCTTAATGATACATTTATTCCAAAATATTTCTGGGCTGAAGCTGTAAATACTGCATGTTACATCATGAATAGGGCTTTAATTATACCTATCTTGAAGAAAACTCCATATGAATTATATAACAGAAGAAAACCAAAAATTTCACATTTTCATGTGTTTGGATGTAAATGTTTTGTGCTAAACAATGGCAAAGATAACTTAGGTAAGTTTGATGCTAAATCTGATGAAGGTATATTCCTTGGCTATTCATTGCAAAGTAAAGCATTTAGAATTTATAATAAAAGAACTATGATTATTGAGGAATCCATCCATGTTGTTTTTTATGAAACTAATGCAATTTTGCCAAGAAAGGATATACTAGATGATATTTCATAATCTTTAGAAGAAATGCATATTCATGGCGAAGATCACAAAGGCAAATGAGAGGGAAATGATGAATATTTTCACATTGATGAAACAAAAACAAATGCTAATCTACCAAGAGAGTGGAGAACTTCTAGATACCATCCTCTTGACAACATTATTGGTGATATATCTAAAGGGGTAACAACTAGACACTCTCTCAAAGATATTTGCAATAATATGGCTTTTGTTTCTTTGATTGAAACTAAAAATTTCAAAGAAGCCATAATTGATGAACATTGGATCATAGCTATGCAAGAAGAGTTGAATCAATTTGAAAGAAATAAAGTTTGGGAATTAGTTGAGAAGTCTGATAATCACCCAGTTATAGGAACAAAATGGGTATTTAGAAACAAATTAGATGAAATGGGATAGTCATTAGAAATAAGGCTAGGTTTGTAGCCAAAGGATACAATCAGGAAGAAGGAATAGATTATGAAGAAACATATGCTCCAATTGCCAGATTAGAGGCCATTAGAATGTTATTAGCCTTTGCATCCATAATGGATTTTAAACTTTATCAAATGGATGTAAAGAGTGCCTTTTTGAATGGCTTTATCCAAGAGGAAGTATATGTAGATCAACCCCCTGGTTTTGAAAACTCAGAAAAGCCTAATCATGTTTTTATATTGAAAAAGGCTTTATATGGCTTAAAACAAGCCCCTAGGGCTTGGCATGAACGTTTGAGAAAATTCCTTTTAGAAAAGGATTTTTCAAAAGGTAAAGTTGGTACTACTCTTTTTATTAAAAGGAAGTTGAATGATATATTATTAGTACAAATCTATGTTGATGATATTATTTTTGTATCCACTAATGATTCTCTATGCAAAAAATCTTCTCAAGATATGCAAAGTGAATTTGAAATGTCAATGATGGGTGAGTTGAATTTCTTTCCTGGCCTGCAAATCAAGCAAACCAAGAATGAAATATTTATCAATCAATCAAAATATTGCAAAGACTTGATTCACAGATTTGGGATGGAAAATGCTAAACATATGGCTACTCCAATGAGTACTGCTTGCTACTTGGATAAAGATGAAACCGGTCAGTCAATAGACATTAAGAAATATCGAGGTATGATCGAATCTCTTCTTTATTTATCTACTAGCAGACCTGATATAATGTCTAGTGTTTGTATGTGCGCTAGATTTCAAGCAAATCCCAAAGTAGTATAGGGTTTTAGCCTTGTATTTCAGGGCATTTTGAGTAGTCTTTATAGTAGGGACTTGTTTTGTATTTTCATGTATTTTGGCATGGGGGTGAGTTTAGCTATTATAGAGGTTGTGTGTAGTTAAGTTCTAACTTCTCATCTCAAGGAGGTGAGCTTATCTATTAGAGGGGAGTGTGTAGCTAAACTCTAGCTTCTCTAGGAATCTTCTCAAGGAAGCTTCTCAAAGAAGTTTCTCAAGGAAGCTTCTCAAGGAGGTGAGCTTAGTTATTAGAAGGGTGTGTGTAGCTAAGTTCTAGCTTCTCAAGGAAGCTTCTCAAAGAAGCTTCTCAAGGAAGCATTTCAAGGAAGCTACCTAGGCTATAAATAGAAGCATGTGTAACACTTGTTGTAACTTTGATGAATGAGAGTCTTGTGAGACACAACTCAAAGTTCAACTTCTCTCCCCCTTTTCCTCCTTCAATTTCGTGCTCCCCCTCTCTCTTTCTCTCTCTCTCTCTCTTTCTTTTCCTCCATTGAAGCATCCTCTCCAAGCTTCTTATCCAAGGCACATTCTTGGTGGGGAAGCTACTTCTTCCAAGGCTTATTCCCTAGTGGTTGGCGTCTCCTCTCACTTTTTTTCCTTTGTCTTCCGTTGCACCTCCATGGTGGAAAATCACCATTGAAGGACCTCATTGAAGCTCAAAGATCTAGCCTCCATATAATATTTACAAGCAAGCTTCCACCATTTACAAAACCTCTCCCCAAAGACACCTTCTTTGCTATTAGAAGAGAGTTAGGACTTTTAGATATCAATGACTTAAATAAATAGTTAACTCAATTGATTATTATCTTCTTTCTTTATGATTAAGTTTGTTTTTTTATGGTTATTGATGTTTGTAGCTTAATGATTGACTTTGATTGTCTTTGTTTGTGTTTTGATAGTCATGTTAATTGTTGTTTGTAGTTGAATGATTGTCTTTGATCGTCTTTGTTTGTGTTTTGATAGTCATGATTGTTGATTGATTATCTTTGTTTATGCTTGATGATTGTAGTTAAGCAGTTTATGATGCTTGCTTTTGTAATGTCTATTTTTTTTATCTTTGATTGTGATTCATAATAGTTACAATAAGTGTGTAAATTTATGAGTGAGTAATAGTTAGATTTTAAAGGAAAAGCCTTGTTTTAGGGTCTGGTAATCGATTACCACTCCCTATAATCGATTACCATAAAACAACAGGCTGTAATCGATTACATAAGGTTGTAATCGATTACCAGCAAGCCTAGGCAGTTACAGAATACGCCTATAATCAATTACAAGAGGCTGTAATCGATTACAGATCATCCCTTCCTATTAAAAGTTGCACTTTCGCAGAACCCCCATTCTTCTCTTCTTCTTGACGGCGCCCAACCTCCCCTCAACTTCAAATCCTCATAACTTTCTATTTTCTTGGCCAAATTACTTCAAACAAAGCCCAAACTTCTTCTTTTTCAATTTTCTACAAATCCCACCAATCAGAATCAGCTGAAACAACCTCAAATGGCAGAATCATCAAAGAAACAAAAGAGATCCTCCTCCACCACCACTGTTGCAGGCCACCGCCGCCATGGAACATCCAGTGACCCACCAACACCAATTCCTCCTTTTCTTTTATCTCCCTGGTCATCCACTGTTTTTCCTCCAACAATCAACGTCAGAGGTATTATTCTCAATTCTACAACCGCATCATTCTTGACCCTAAGTACTTAGATATTGAATTCTTTGATGGTGAAACATTTGATTGTTACCAAGTGTTTCAAAATTATGAATTGGTTGAATTCATGTCTCTCAAATTGCCTTATTTTCCTGAATTAGTTATGGTCTTTTATAATAATTTGAAAATTTAGGATGGACTCCTTTATTCTGAGGTGCATAAAATTCCTAACATTGTTGATCAATCTTTATTCTATTCATCAACTAAGCTACCCAGTCAAGGTGTTCCTTTTGAGGGCACTCTTGTTGATGACTGGAAACCTGATTATTCAAGTCATGATGCTCGAAAAATGGTCTGCAATGACCATGCTGACATGATCGGTAGATTGCTTGCTGCGTCATTTACTTTTGAGTGTCGCATCATGCACTATATTATTTGTCAAATTTTGCTTCCTAGGTCCACTAACCTTTCCCAAGCCTCTGAGGAGGATTTAATCTTGTTGTGGGCTCTTCAAACTGGTCGTCAAATCGACTGGGCCCATCTTGTTCGGTACCAAATGCATAAGGCATTATGGGCCAATGCACCTCTACCATATCCTCATCTTGTTACCCTATTTCTTTAGCATTTCAATGTCCCCTTGGATAATGAACCTTTTGTCAAAGTTAAACGCTCTTTCTCTATTGGTGCTGGTGCTGTTACATCTTTCGGTTATCAGAAAGACATGGATGGTCAGTGGGTGCGCAAGCAAGATCTGTCACCTCCCATTCTCGATGAGCATACACCATCTCCACCTCCGCAATGGGATGCTTCTTTTTCTCTCCTGACTAAAGTTCTCACCGAGCTCTGTGATCTTCAAGCGTTTGTTGGTGATCGCTTTGATGCGATGGATTCTCGTATCACATGGCTTGCAGACGATATGAGTTTCATTCGGCGTTGCTTCGATCCATCGACAGATTCTTAGTTGTTTTCTCATGTTCTACATCATTCATTTTTTGGATATTTTTTACTATTTAGCCTTGTATTTTGGCTTTAGATATTTGGTACTTTGGTTAACTTTTGGATATTCTGCTTTTGTTTGCCTTGTGCCTTGGATTTTTTGGGTTTATGATTTGCTTTTGTTTGGATATTTATCCCTTGATTGAATTTTCATTTGGTTTAGATATTTAGACTTTGTTTGCCTTATAATTTGCTTGACTTATGCTGTGATTGATTAAGTTTGTGGGTGTTTTAAGCTACTTGCTCTGAATAGCTTCTGGTTTTGTTCTTTTCTCTAATCGTTTTTGGCTTTTTGATGTTGCCAAAGGGGGAGAGAACCTAAGGGTAGACTTTATCTAAAACTAGGCCATAAATTCCAATTTTAAGGGGGAGTAAGGATGAGTGCACGCATTACAAATTGTACATCGTTTATCTTGTTTCCTAATTATTCTCATCATCAAAAAGGGGGAGAATAAGAATAATGCAGGTTTTGATGATGCTGAGAAGAATTCACTTGATAATGATTGTCATCATCAAAGAGGGGGAGATTGTGAATATATGAATACATGATTTTGATGATGTCAAAGAATAATCAAACAAGGTTGCTTTCAAGATTACTTCAACAAACATTCAAAGGTTAAGCATTGCTTCAAGATTAAGACAAGGTTGCTTCAACAAACAAGCATTGCTTCAAGATTCATTCAAGATCAGCTTTTGCCTCAAAACACATTGTTTCCAACATATCAAGGCTCTGGTAATCGATTACCAGGAAGTGTAATCGATTACCAGAAGACAAGTTTGCAAAGAAGCTTCTTAAAAGGGTTTGAAATTTGAATTTTAAATGTGTAATCAATTACCATTGATGTGTAATCGATTACCAGCAACGAAACTCTTGAAATTCAATTTGAAAAGTCATGACCCTTCAAAATATAACTGTATAATCGATTACCAGAAACCTGTAATCGATTACCAGTGAAGAATTCCAGAAAAAAGCTTTTTGAAAAGACACATCTCTTCAAACCATTTTGAAAAGGCATGAAGTGCCTATATATATGTGTGTCTGACTTCGAAAAGCAAGAGAGAGATATTCTAAGAGTACTTCATTGTCAAATGGTCTCTCAAAAACTCTTGGGCAAACACTTGCAAATCTATTGGAGTTCATCCAAGAACATCAAATTGTATTATCCACTCTAAAGGAGAGAAATCTTTCTGTTCATCTCAGAAAGTAAGTTGTAATCAAGAGACTGGTTGTCTCTTGAATTGTGAGTTTCCTGAACACAAGGGAAAGGTATTCTTTGGGTGTTCAGAATTTGTAAATAAGATTTTTACAAAGTTAGTGAAAATCTCAACTTGGTTGCTTGAGGACTAGACGTAGACACGAGAAGTGGCCAAACCAGTATAAATCGAGTTTGCATTTCTCTCTTCCCTTATCTTATTTATTTTATTGCAATCAATTTTTTCTATCACGTTTAAAGAACATTATTAAATTGATTGTTGCTTCTTCTTCTGGATTCTGAGCCTATCCTTTAAAAAGGGGGTTAAAGTTTGTTAGTGGGAAATTTTGAAACTTAATTCACCCCTCCCCTCTTAAGTTATTGGTGCCACTTGTTCAACATCAACGAAAAAGTGTAGGGACCAATACCAGAAATGTCAAAAAGTAAGAGGACTAAAAACATAGTTTATCCAATTTTAAAATAGTTAATTTAACATAGTGACAACTAAAAACCATCACTATGTTTGATAATATTTTCATGGAGAATAATTCCAATGAAGAACGAGCCTACATCATATCACCCAAACCTAGATCACCCTTTGAACCACCACCACCAAGATCGACCCATGTGTCTTCAAGAGAATATCATTGTATCATAATGCCTTTTTCCAATTTCCCCAACTTTCACTTATATTGAGATATGTTATTTGAGTTTTTGTTTTATGCAACGATGATACAATGATTAAAAAAGAAAAAAAGTTATATGTACATCAAATAGAGCATCTTAAAAATTTTCAAATGTGCATTCATGACTAGGTGTCAAAGAAATTTTATAAACAATGGCATTTCAAAAGAGATATAATTTATTGAGAGTCTTTTGTATCTTATGCCCTCCAAACCCAAACTTCTCCTTCACATGTTTCTTCCAACCACCACCAACAAGATTGACCCATGTGATTCCTCACTCACTTCTACAGGATATCTCATGAGGGATGTCGTGTAGCTTGTTCTCATTGATTGGATCACCAAGAAGCCTCAGTGGAACCTTGTAGGTCACCATTTTTAGAACCCTAAATTGTACCTTCAACATGGACCCAACGACAACTACGATTACAGTCTAATTAGTGGTTGAGATTTGGGATTTTTTTTCTTTTCAAATCTGAAGTGTGTGTGAAGGGTGAAACTTGCATTTCCAATCGTCGTTCCATTCTAGGTTTTACCCCATTTACAATTTGGAGATCTAGGTTGGAGCAAATGATGATGGTTTTCTTAGTGATTTTCATACTCTAATTTCGTCCGGGGACCATCTGTTTGGTGGGATCCGACCTTCGCTTGACCACTTCGAGGTACTTGATATCCATCATTAGGAAATCCGTGAAATTCTGCAACATGTCGAGAGTTGAAAGGAAGCGTTAATACGCAATTCGTAAAGTTCCATAACATTTCAGAGGCCAAAGAGGGGACAGTTGCGTAATCCGTAAGGTTTCGTGACATTACGGAAAGAAAACAAGTATCGTTACGTAATTCGTAAAGTTCTGTAACGTTACGGAAAAAGAATCATAAAAAAGGGCAAAAGGGGGTGTATTTAGTAAATAGGGGTATGCAAATAGCAATCAGGCCCACTTGGGCCTTCCAGGATGTTCCAACAGAACGCGGTGCCTTCTGGTGGAAGCAACCCAGCTCACCTGGGCAAGCTGGGCGGCAACCACCTCCCTCTTTTCCCCAATAAATAGGGGAAGGACGGCAGAACAAATTCGTTCAACCCTCCTGGTATCTGAGATTCACTTAAAATTAGTGAGAAAAATTGTTTCCGTGAAGAAAATCCAAGCCGAGGCGCTTCCATAACGCTTTCGAGACATTTTCGTGGGCGATTTCGCAAAGGTTTTCCACCGTTCTTCATTGTTCTTCGTTCGTTCTTCGTCGTTCTTCGATCTTCAATCGGTAAGTTCCCAAAATCGAACCTTTCAATTCATTCTATGTGCCCTTAGTGGTCTCCACTTGTTTCGCGTGCTTTTATTTTTATTTCATTTGCTTTCCGTACCCCCTTTTGACGTGCTTTAGTCATTTAGTTAAGTCATTTTCTCGCCTAATAAATGATAAAATGAATTTCAACCGATCATTTGCGTTGGAATCTCGTTTAATCACTGTTAAAATAAAATCTAACCGATCGTTCACACTGTAACCTCGGTTAAATCAAAAAAAGAAAAATAATAATAAAATAATCAAAATATCTTAAAAAATAATAAAATAATCAAAATATCTTTGAATAAAATAATCAAAAAAAGCAATCAGACGTTTTTCTTTGGAAGTTTTCT
The DNA here is from genome assembly GCF_004193775.1 of Glycine soja. Classification (NCBI taxonomy): domain Eukaryota; kingdom Viridiplantae; phylum Streptophyta; class Magnoliopsida; order Fabales; family Fabaceae; genus Glycine; species Glycine soja. The sequence goes on from NC_041004.1 coordinate 29,076,083, forward strand.
TGGATCAATTGACTAATAACCAAAGTGAAACTAAGGCTAAAATCAACTCACCAATCAAGCTTTGTCCGCAAAAATCACTAAAACCCGTTTTAAGGTCCAGCGCCTTAAACGGTCCTTTTCGCTTTTATCGGTTAACATGGACCGTTCAAAAGCATAAAATCAACATGTAACTTTACCGCTTTTCCAAGAACTACGTAGGTATGATTTCCTCATCGCAATTGAGGATACGTAGGAGCAAAAGCCCCGCTTTTGTCGACCACCCCAAGAGGTCGTTAATGGTCCAACGCCTTAACGTTTCTCTCCTTTCAAAAACAAGAGATCGTTAATGGTCCAACGCCTTAACGTTTCTCTCCTTTAAAAAATAAGAGATCGTTAATGGTCCAACGTCAACGCCTTAACGTTTCTCTCCTTTCAAAATCAAAAGATCGTTTAATGGTCCAACGCCTTAAATGACCCCCTTCCAAGTAAAAAGAATCACTTGATTCGCCCCTTTTAAAAGAACTACGTAAGTCTGATTTCCTTATCACAATTGAGGAATACGTAGGAGCAAGGGAAACACCCTTGTCGACCACAAAAAGATAAAAAATACAAAAAGGCATAAAAAGACATAAAAACGTAAAAAAGGGAAAATAAAACAATTTGAAGACATCTTTGCACACTCGATTAAAGGCTGTCATCCTTTGTGACGGACGCGTGGGGTGCTAATACCTTCCCCGTGCGTAAATACAACTCCCGAACCTTTCACACTTAAAGTTCGTAGACCACACCTTTTCGGTTTTTCCGACGTTTTCCTCGAATAAACATTGGTGGCGACTCCGCACATTTTCCTCCCATGGAAGACGCACCCGCGAGCCCCGCGTCGCCCTCCCGCCGAAGGGTAGGTTGCAACAGTTGGCGACTCCACTAGGGACTGTTTTTAGAGAGTTAGGCATTCTAATCTCGTGCAATATTATGACTTCCTCTTTTGTCAGTTTCCTTTTATTTCTCTTACATTCTTGTATATAACTCTTTGATGCTTTTAGTGTGTTTTTGAAATGTATGCATGAGATAGATATTTATTCATTTGATGCACACAAACACCAACACTATTTGCACACATGGTGAGTTGAAAGGGGGGCCCTATACCCGGGTCCATGGGAACATAAGGAGTGGAGATGAATCTGTGGTCATACTAGGTCTCCGACTTGCTTGATAACAGTGAACCCTCATCTAGAGTTTTTCTCTTTGATAACACATTGTTGCTAGTAGTCCCTACTACCGCAATATGTTCTTCGAAGGGGATGATACCTCTAGAGACCATCAAGAGAGATATGAACACCTTGGGAATTATCACTAAAAGCCCTTTTAGTTTCCTCCCGTGTAGGTCCCTAAAATAGGGGCACGGAGCAAACACGTTACGTGCCCTTTTAAACATTGTCATGCATATAGGCTAAATGTCATGTACGCCTTTGCTGTATGATTATTTGTGAATATTGCCATACTGTGTACATCCCTGTGTTACGCTTTTGCGCGTCTGCATCATGTCGTCACGCATGCATTGTATGTTGGTCTCGTCTTTTGTCACGGGAAGCCGGAAGGTTCATATCACCTTCTTAACTGTACACATGGGGCACTGCGCCCCCAAATGCGCAAGTAAGAAGATATGATTTTTTGGTCTCTCGTGTCCGTAAATGCATTCATATCATGCACCGCATAAGCATCTCTTCAAGGCATCACAATGCACATATCGTTCCTGCATTTGTTCGTTATCATATTCCAGCATCACATTTTGCATGAGTCATTGCATCATCATGCGTATGCATTCAACATACTTTTTGTTCTACAAACTGCATACATTTTGTTTTCATGCATGATCCTTGCATTTTCCTCTGCAAAACAAAAACAAAAAAGGAAGCATGAAAATTCACGCTGTATTCTTAGTTGCATATGTTCGGTACCATGAGCCAACCATGTTGGGATCATAAACCCGTTTCACTTAAAAACAAAATGATTAAACATGGTACCTAATGCATGGTTAACTAAGAAAAGATGTTTATTCGGGCATCTCAATTTCATAATTACATTTTCCATGCATAGCATATGTATTCCCGAGTCTTTCATCTCTATGAAATGTTGTTGAAGTATTGGCAATCAGAATTGCCATTCCTTGGATTATAGGGTTGAACCAAGCTCATGCTTTTATGAAAAGGTTCGTTAAGTCAAGTTGAAGCTTGGAAGTAACCATCTTGCAAAAATTGGGGCAAAAGATGGATCGAGTTACATCGTTGCTTCATCTACTGCCAAACACGTTTAGCATTGTTAATATCCTTGTTACTTCCAGTTTCACCTTGATAAAGATGTCATGGACCATGTTGAAAATCTAAATTGATTCAACCCCATGTCCTGCGTAAAAATTTGCAATACTTCTACCGTGCATCATTTGCATACATCCATGCTTTTCATTGGTTGCATTGCTCATTGCATTCTTTCCTTGAGTAAAAAACGAACTTAATCATTGTTATCAAAAAGAAAAGAACACACTTTACGGTGCCCTTACCGAACTCGTGCTAGAGCTAGAGTAATGAGTGAAGTAGAGGAGGTGCAAGAGAAGATGAAGGCCGACATAGAGGCCATGAAAGAGCTAATGACCACAATGATGGAGGCCATAATGAGCATGAAGAAGATAATGGAAGCCAATGCAGTTGTAGTTGCCGCTACCAGCGTTGTTGCTAAGGTGAACCCAATGCCCCCATCTGGCCTCAAGCAAATGAATCATCCAACCTCAGATATGGTGGGAAAATATTTGGGAAGTACGAACGGCCCCATGATGTGCAAATTCAAAACAAGCATGCCTTCCCGCCATATGGCTCGCCTCCCAAGAAGGATGCCAATAACTCCGCTCCCATACTCATTGAAAGCCAACAACCTCAATCTGATCATGCACATGTCTCTCGACCCATGGGGGAGACACATGAAATGCCCCACCACAATTTAGTCGACTTTGAGCCTCGCCTCAGATATGCCACTGAAAGGCAAGTAGTTGGTGGTATACTCCTGCAAAACACTTTGGAGGGCCCTCAGTATCACCCACAACCACACCTCTTGCATTCCACAACGGGTAAAAACCCTCATGCTATGGTCGAAATGGGAGAAGTTGGATCATCTAGAGGAAAGGCTCAAGGCCATTGAAGGAGGTGAAGAATATGCCTTTGCTAACCTAGAAGAGTTGTTCCTAGTACCCATTATCATCACCCCTCCCAAGTTCAAGGTGCTGGACTTTGAAAAGTACAAGGGGACTACTTGCCCCAAGAACCATCTAAAGATGTGTTGTCGGAAGATGGGGGCATACGCAAAAGATGAGGAATCGCTAATACATTCCTTCCAAGAAAGTCTTACTGGGGTAGCTGTTACCTGGTACACTAACTTGGAACCTTCCCAAGTCCATTCTTGGAAGGACCTAATGGTTGCCTTCGTTAGGCAGTGTCAGTATAATGGCTTCGGATAGGATGCAACTACAAAACATGTACAAAAAGGGGGCACGAATCTTTCAAAGAATACGCCCAAAGGTGGAGGGATTTGGCAGCCCAAGTGTTTCCCTCAATGACGAAGAAAGAAATAATAACAATGATAGTAGACATATTGCTAGTGTTCTATTATGGAAAATGGTGGGTTACACACCTTCAAGCCTTGCGGATTTGGTCTTCGCTGGCGAAATGATCGAAGTGGGTCTAAAAAGAGGCAAATCTGATCATCATGCTTTGATAAATGCAAAAAAAAACTGGGGCAAATGAAGAGGGTGAGAATGAGGGAGAAACCCATGCTGTGACTGCCATTCCTATACAGCCAAGTTTCCTACCAACCCAACAATATCATTACTCAGCTAATAACAAACCTTCTCCTTACCCACCACCCAGTTATCCACAAAGGCCATCCCTAAATCAACCACAAAGCTTGTCTACTGCACTTCCAATGACGAACACCACCTTTAGCACAAACCAAAACACCAACCAAGAAATGAATTTTGCAGCGAAAAAGCCTGTAGAATTCACCCCAATTTCGGTGTCCTGTGCTGAATTGCTCCCATATCTACTTGATAATTCAATGGTAGCCATAACCCCAGCCAAGGTTCATCAACCACCATTTCTCCGAGAATACGACTCGAACGCAACGTGTGCTTGTCATGGAGAAGCCACGGAGCGTTCCATTGAGCATTGTAGGGCCCAGAAGCGTAAGGTGCAAGGTCTAATTGATGCGGGCTGGCTGAAATTTGAGGAGAATCGCGTGTAAATCCTAACATTGACAAGAGATGCCACACACGGGGCAATTTTGAAAGTTGTTGTTAGATGTCTCTAATGACTCATCAGGATTTTCAAGTTTATACCATTATTGTAAACCACAGTTACAATGCTAAATAAAATGGATAAATTTGATATCTTTGTCCCTCATCCTCTCACAAACGCATCTTTGCTTATTCAACTTTCACCGGAATGTGGGTGCAAGCCATTGGTCTGTTTTCTCAAGCGACCTGCGCTCCTGAGTTTGGACTTCCAAGACCGTTCAATCAGAAATTACTCGTGCTACACATTTGGTGAAGGTGCCGTAAAACGACGAGTAAAGCAAAAAAAAGTTCAAAAAGAAAAAGAAAAAAAAGCATTTGATTGACTGTGTTTTCAAGTAAAAATATAGACATTCATGTGAGAAGTGAGTTATCAAGAATAGGAGTCATTTGACTTAATCTGCCAATTGAAAAATCCTTCAACTGTTTCTCGTCCTTGAAAGTTCTTTTTGAGAATCAGTCGCTTCTTTCGTTCTTCCTTGCTACAAGGTTGTGAAAACAAGACAACGATTGATACCTCAAAGCCCTACACTGGGGCAATGAAAGGCACCATGCATAAACCTTAAGTGAACCTAGGGGCAGATTAGAAGTTCTCACCCAATAGGTTCCCTACTACAAGATCATGATGAAAGACAACAATTGGTACCTCAAAGCCCTGCACTGGGGCAATGAAAGGCACCATGCATAAACCTCGAGCGAACCTAGGGGCAGATTAGAAGTTCTCACCCAATAGGTTCCCTGCTACAAGGTCATGACAAAAGACAACGATTGGTACCTCAAAGCCTTACACTAGGGCAATAAGGGGCACTGTGCATGAGCCTTAAGCGAACCTAGGGGTGGATCAAAAGTTCTCACCCATCTATGTTTTTTAAACAAAAAAAGGGGGGGGGGACAAACCCTGGGATTTCAATGGATTGATTAAACATCAAACGGCTTCATTGCCGTCACTCCAAAATGGTCAAGTGACTAAATCAAACAGAACATACACTCTAAGGGAGTTCCTAGAGAGATTTGCAAAAGGTAGGATGAGGTTGCATGGACTATCACCTCTTTCAAAAGGACAGTCAATCTGTGTTTTCCAAAAAAAAAATCAAATCAAATCAAAATCATAAAATAGGGAAAGAATGTCATGAACATTGTACAACTTTCCATTACATTGCATACGAAGTCCGCATTTACCACATTTCAAGACAAAGGTTGCATGCATCTACATCCCTAAAAATCATGTTAACTGTACAGATTTCCTACATCTACTGTCCAATCTTTTTGAATTTGGGATAACTGGCCCTCTCGATGAGTCAATCTCTTACTTTCTCATCAGGGTGGACCCTTGGGTACTAGTACCCTCACCCTTAGAGGACTACACGTCCTCGTCATCAGAGGGTTGCACACCCTCACCTTTAGAGGACTACACGTCCTCGCCTTAGAAGGACTACACGTCCTCACCATCAGAGGACTACATGTCCTCACCTTCAGAGGACTACACGTCCTCGCCTTCAGAGGGCTGCATGCCCTCGCCTTCAGAGGACTACACGTCCTCGACATCAGAGGGCTGCACGCCCTCACCTTCAGAGGACTACACGTCCACGCCTTCAGAGGGCTGCATGCCCTCGCCTTTAGAGGACTACACATCCTCGCCATCAGAAGGCTGCACGCCCTCACCTTCAGAGGACTGCACGTCCTCACCTTTAGAGGACTACACGTCCTCGCCTTCATAGGGCTACATGCCCTCACCTTTAGAGGACTACACGTCCTAGCCTTCAGAGGGCTACACATCCTCGCCTTCAAAGGACTACACGTCCTCACCTTCGTAGGGCTACACACCCTCACCTTTAGAGGACTACACGCCTTCACCTTTAGAGGACTGCATGTCCTCACCTTCAGAGGACTACACGTCCTCACCTTCATAGGATTACACGTCCTCACCTTCATAGGACTACACGTCCTCGCCTTTAGAGGGCTACACATCCTCGCCTTCAGAGGACTACACGTCCTCGCCAAGGGTAGGTTGCGATAGTGATTTATAATATTTTAAAAGAAAATAAAGATATATAGCAACTATCTTTAGTTGTTACTATGTTAAATTAGTTATTTTAAAATTTAAAACATTGAGGTCTTAACGAAACAATGACTATGTTAAAAAAAACTAAAGAAAAACCAGAACCATTTGAAAACAAAATTATTAAAATGAGACTTTCAAGAAAGGTGAAAACTACATCTTAGTCATAGAAATTTTTATTGATTCTCACAATGAGTATTCATTAATGCTTTCTACAATACGAGTATGAATAAATTATAGTGAGAGGCATATGAATTGTTGAGGATAGGGTTGTAAGTGTAACATTGTGGTTTTCTTCACTACTACAAATTTATTTTTTTACGACACCTATTCTAGGACGGTTCTCTGGAAACTGCCTTAGAAAGTAAAATGGTGGCATTTTTGTAATTATTGTAATGAAAAATGTATTTTACAACACACATTCTAAGACGGTTATTAAAAACCGCCTTAGAATGTTATATCTAATAAACTTAACAACGGGTTTTAATTAAAAACCCTAGCTATATATAACCTTCGTACCTTCGTCGTGCGCAGCCCATTAGCAATTCCTCTCTCTTCTCCTTCCCACCTATCTCTCTCTTCGTGTCGTGCGCAGCCCATTCAACCACCAACCCTCTTCATTCTTACACGATTTCTGCTCCCTGACAGAGGAAGGAATCGAGATAGGGATAGGGATTCGACAAACAGGAGCAAGAGGAGGAGAGGCTCTCACTCGCAAAGCACTGAAGAGAGTGTCTGAAATGAACAAGACATCGACGTTGTGGATGTTGGTGTTTCTCAGATCCGTTCCCCTAATTATACGGCATCATCGTTCGCCTCCGATCACAACCATCGCTAGAGCTTCACGCCGGCGAAACCTTTGTTGTTCAAGATAACAGATGAGATGATCGACGTGACTGTTTCGAGAAAGGCTCGTTGAGGTATACAATGATATGAATACTCTTTGTTTTCCTTTTTCTACTTTCATTTTTGTTTTTTCAGTAATTGGCTTTTAATTTATTTTTTTTTGGTTTTTGATGTGTTTTGTGCAGCATCTGCAAAAAGGTCTAACGAAAGTTGGATCTCCGCAAGCAGCCGTGGGGAGGAGCCGAATGGCTTGTTAGTGTTGGGAGGTGATGGGTGATACTTTAATCGGGAAGCTGCACAAGTTATCCTTTTTGAATGTGTCACTATAGCAATCAAATTTAAAGCTTGTATTTAGAGAATCATTTTTTATTTTATTTTTATGTCATTTTTTGTGCATTACAGATAGTAATCAAAATTGCTGCTGGAAATGGTGTTGGAAAAATTCTAGTTAGACAGTAAGTATCTTAATTGGTTTATTTTATATATTAATTTTGTTGTAATCGATTACACTATGATGATAATCAATTACCAGTGACTTATTTTGAAAAATAAATTACCAAAAGTCACAATTCTTAAAGTGACTTGTTTCTGAAGATTTTTTTCAAAAGTCACAACCTTTAAGTGACTAGTTTTCAAAAGAGTCACAACTTTTAAAGTAACTAGATTTCAAAAGAATCACAACTTTTAAAAAGTGACTAGTTTTGAAGAAATTGCCAAGAGTCACAACTTTTAACTTGTTTTTTCAAGAGCCATCAAATGGCTATAAATATGTGACCATGGCATAAATTTTAAAGAGAGAACTTTCAAATTTCTTTCATTCATTCAAAGCATTCTTCTAAGAGTTTTTGTTCAATAATTTTTTATTCAAGAAAAGTTCATTGGCCAAAAACTTGTGCTATTCTTTTGCCAAAAGATTCAAAGGACTAACCACCTGAGATGTCTTTTGATTCTTCCTTCTCCCTCTTGCCAAAAGATTCAAAGGACTAACCGCTTGAGAATTCTTTTGATTCTTCCTCTTCCCTTTAAACAAAAGATTCCAAAGGACTAACCGCCTGAGATATCTTTTGTTTCCCCTTGCAAAGATTCAAGGGACTAACCGCCTAAGAATTCTTTGTCTTAACACATTGGAGGGTACATGATGTAAGCTCCATTGAAGCTTGAAGGCCTAGGATCTTCTTCATCAATGGATTCCTTTGCTTCTTAGAAGATGAATGGCAGCGGAATGGAGAAGGAAGAGAGAGAGGAGACACCACTCAAGGAGAAGATGAGTCTAGAAGAAGCTCACCACCATAGGAGGCCATGGATAAGAGCTTGGATGAAGAAGGAGATGAATGAAGGGAGAGGAAGATAAGAGCACGAAATTTTGTGCTCTAAAAGAGCTCTGAAATCTAAAGTTTAATTTTCAAATGACCAAAGTTGCAAAAATGCACACAAATAGCCTCTATTTATAGCCTCAGTGTCACACAAAATTGGAGGGAAATTTGAATTTCTATTCAAATTTCACTAGAATTTGTGGAGCCAAATTTTGGAGCCAAAATTTCACTAATTATGATTAGTGAATTTCAGATATGGTACAGCCCACTAATCCAAGATCAAGTCCAAGATTCTCTTCTAAGTGTGCTTAGGTGTCATGAGGCATGTAAAGCATGAAGGACATGCACAAAGTGTGACTATATGATGTGGCAATGGGGTGTAGCAAGCAAATGTTCACCTCCCCCTCTAAAATTTAATCGGATTGGGCTTCTCCCAATTCAATTAAATTTATTTTTCAACACACACATCAAATATTCACTTAATGCATGTGAAATTACAAAACTACCCCTAATACAAAAACTAGTCTAGGTGCCCTAAAATATAAGGGCTGGAAAATCCTACATTTCTAGGATACCCTACCTACATTATGGAGCTCTAATACAATGCCCAAAATTAATGAAATCTTAATCTAATATGTACAAAGATAAGTGAGCTCATACTTAGCCCATGGGCCCAAAATCTACCCTAAGGCTCATGAGAATCCTAGGGCCTTCTCTTGCATCTTTGGTCATATCTTCTTGGAGTCTTCTATCCAATGCCCTTGGGGGGTAGGATTGCATCATTCCCTCCCCCTTGAAAAGGATTTGACCTTAAATCCAGAGGTTCTTGGAACTCATGGATTCTTTCCTCAACACCTGTAAAAAGAATAAAAACATATGTATTAGTGATGTTGGGTATGTTAGAGTACAGTAAGGACTGGAAACCCCTTTCTTGGCCATCTTCCCATAAGAGAATATAGTTCCTCACCAACTCAATGAGTAGTGCTACAAGTATAGAAAAATATGGGACAAACCTTTTGTAAAAGTTTGTTAAGATATTGAAGCCCAAAATTTCCCTTATACTTGGTGGAGTAGGCCACTCAGGAATGACCTTTATTCTCTTAGGGTCCATGGGAAGCCCTTGATCACTATTTAAAAAGTTAAGGAAAGTAATGGAATAAAACATACATTTTTCTTTATTTTCATGTTGATTATTCCTACCAAATATTACGACAAACCTAAGGTGTCCCACATGAGCACGTTGGTTTGCATTAAAACAAAAAATAAGAACAAACCTACCTAATGAGTCCCTATGTACACAAATCATGAAGATGTTGGGTGCATGAGTGATTTTACAAAAGAGTGTTGCACCACTCAACACATTCATCATACCACCTATCATAGGAATTTGGTGCCTAATAATACCTATTTTAGGCACCAACAAAACACAAGGATTTAAGCTCTTGCGAACCAAACCCTCTTCCAACAACTCCTTTACTTGAGGAATAACCTCAAGCTCAAGAGGTATGGTGGTGCTAAGGGATGTTTCCCTTGATAGGAGAAGGTAGAAAGATTGTTTAAGAAGGAGTGCCCTTTTAATATCACCTTTTGTTGCAAAATGATTTTCCTTCTTAACAATCTTCTTGGAGGAATCTTTTTCCTCCTTTTCCTTCCCCTTGGCCTTTGAAGACAAGGCCTTACTATCCTTCTTTTTCTTTTTTTTTTTTCTAGTTTTTCTTCCTCAGCCCTCTTATCTTTCATAGTTAGTTGATCTTTGGCCACTTGTGAAGGTGGTTGAGGATGCAACACAAATTTAGTGCCAAGATGGGTGAGGGTAATTTCATTAGTTAGGCCATTGTAAATGATCTTCCTATCAAATTTTCATAGCCTTCCTAAAAGAATATGTCTTGCCTCCATGGGAACTATATCACAATTAACTTCATCCTTATATGTCCCAATGGAGAAAGGTACCTTCACTTGTTGGTTAACTATCATTTCCCCTTGCTCATTGAGCCATTGACGTTTATAAGGTTTTTGGTGGGGAATGATAGTGAGGTTCAACTTGGAAACTAATCTTGTGCTACAACAATTGCAACAAGATCCACTATCCAAAATGAGAGAACAAGTTTTATCTAAAATTTTGCATCTTGTATGAAAGATGTTATCTCTTTGGGATTCAGATCGATCACAAGATTGACCTCCAAGGAGCCTTCTAACCATTAAGAGGTCACCTTCTTCATGGGGGTAGACTTCCTCACTAGACTCTTCACCCCTTACTTCATCTTCACTTCCACTAGAGGAAGGGCAAGAAGTAGTCTCCTCTTGAATACTATAAATGTCTTGACCCCTCATGATCATGGATTTCTTTGTGGGGCATTGAGAGGCAATGTGACCTCTCCCAAGACATTTGAAGCATTTAATGTTGCTAGTCCTTTCTTGGGAACTAGTCTTAAGGGTGTATCTCTCTATGGTCTCACCCTTATCTTCCTTGGGTTTTGAAGGTGCAGCCCACAAAATTCCATGGGCTTGGTCCTTCCTTGGATAAGGGTGAGAGCCATAAGATTTTGAAGAAGGCTTTCTTTTAAGTTGTTGCTCCACTCTTATACAAAGTTGGACTAGCTCATCTAGGTCCCTATATGGAAGGAGTTCAACCTTGTCCCTCACTTCCATATTAAGCCCACTAAGGAACCTAGCTATTCTTGTTCTTTCCTCCTCCCTAAGTCCAGCTCTTAAAAGGAGTAGTTCCATTTATTGTCTATATTCTTCAACATTCATACTCCCATGTCTAAGCCTTTAAAGCTTATCCATATGCTCCCTTTCATAGTAGGAGGGAATGTATCTCTTCCTAAGGGCACTCTTAAGATCATTCCAATACTCTACTGGAGGATCCCCATGAATCCTTTGTTCCCTAACAAGGGAAGTCCACCAATAGAGGGCATACCCTTGAAAGCTAAGGGTAGCCAATGGAACTTTTCTCTCTTCGCTAATATGATGGCAAGCAAAGAGTTGTTCAACCTTCATTTCCCAATCCAAGTAGGCCTCAACATTATCTTTTCCATGGAAATATGGGAGGCTAATGTTAACCTCTTGAGGCCTTCTATCCTTTTCTCTTCTTTGGGAATGATGTTTAGTATGTGAATTATAGCACCCTTTATAATAATCGCTAAGTTCTTCACTTAAACTCTTGCAAGAGTCATGACTACTATAGGAGGCATGTTTTTCTCTTTTCATTTCTTTCATTATTTTTCTTCTTTCTTCCTCTCTTATTTTCTCTCTTTTATCTTGACTTATTTCTTCCACTCTTTTTTTTCCTTTTTCTTTTCTCTCTTGTTTTTCTTTCCACAACTTAAGGGATCTCAACTCATCTAATATCTTATACAAGGGGTGATGGAAGCTTACTTGTGGGGCTTCTATGGAGGCTGGATCTTTGAGCTTCAATGAGGTCCTTTAATGGTGATTTTCCACCATGGAGATGCAGCGGAAGACAAAGGAGAAGACGTGAGAGGAGGCGCCATCCACTAGGGAATAAGCCATGGGAAGAATGAGCTTCACCACCAAGATGAGCCTTGGATAAGAAGCTTGGAGAGGATGCTTCAATGGAGGAAAATAAAGAGGGAGAGAAAGAGAGAGGGGGGAGCACGAAATTGAAGGAATAAAAAAACGAAAGAAGATGAACTTTGAAGTATGTCTCACAAGACTCTCATTCATCAAAGTTACAACAAGTGTTACACATGCTTCTATTTATAGACTAGGTAGCTTCCTTGAGAAGCTTTCTTAAGAAAACTTCCTTGAGAAGCTAGAGCTTAGCTACACACACCCATCTAAAAACTAAGCTCACCTCCTTGACAAAATACATGAAAATACAAAAAAAAAGTCCCTACTACAAAGACTACTCAAAATGCCCTGAAATACAAGGCTAAAACCCTATACTACTAGAATGGTCAAAATACAAGGCCCAAAATAAGGAAAAACCTATTCTAATATTTACAAAGAAGAGTGGATCCAACCTTGACCCATGGGCTCAAAAATCTACCCTAAGGTTCATGAGAACCCTTGGGCCTTCTTTAGTAGCTCTAGCCCAAGCCTCTTGGAGTCTTCTATCCAATACCCTTGGGGGGTAGGATTGCATCAAGGGGTCCTTAGGAGTAAAACCCTCACCATTAACACTAGATGAAGAATGAAGACTCATGTTGGTTTCTAAGTTATGGTTCTTTCTTGTTGGGGGTTTGAAAACAAAAGGTAAAAGAAACTATGGTTGAAACTAGCCAAAATAAACACTAAAAGAGGTGTGAAAGATAAGGTAAAAACTAATTGGTAAAAGGCAAGCTATCTAGGCGGTTTGACAATGGAGGGAAAAGGAAATAAGCTATGAAAGTAAGCAAGAAATTAAAATGCAAGAAATGCAAACTAGGCGGAACCTAAGAGTGTTTGGATGACCTCATTTAAGGTTCCCAAAAAAACACTCACTATCCTAAGTAAAAATTGCCTAAAATTATTACACACAAATGGAAGTAGGGTGACCTATTGGAAGCTCCCAACTTACTTCCAATGAAAGGCCTTTTTGTGACAAAATTTGAAAGTAAAGCAAATTGCCAATTACAAAATTACAAAAGACAAAGTCCTCAATTGTGGTGGCTATTCTCTCTTTGGTGTTTCACTCAATTTGGCGTGCTTCTTAGTCCAATAGCTCTTAAGGTGGTTGGCCCCTTGCTTCTTGACTCAAATTCTTCAAGGTATGGCTCCAATCCTCCTTTCCAATTCCCTATATGGCAACTCACAAGCAAGGAAAGAAAGAAACAAGCAATAACCAAAGACCAAAAAAAATGAAATGAAAGCTAAACCAATAGAGTTTTAACAAGACAAATTTTCAAGGATTATTCAACAATTAAAGCAATGAAAAGCACACAAAAGCAAGCTAGGACTCAAAGAGAAACCTAGAATGGCTCTAGAGTAGAGTAGAAAAACTAAAAAAAAAAAGACTCAAGAAACGTCTAGTTTTGGCACTTGCTTTCACAATAATTTTCAATTGAAATTTCAAAACTAGTATTGGTATAAAATAGGCACCAATTATAGAACAAATTTTGAGCCAAAACAACAAGCACACTTCCCTTTCACTTTTTTTTTCCTGTACACTGATTTTGCAGCCAATCTGTGTGATTTTTATTATTTTTTCCTTTAATCCAAATCGCTTGGTTATTTTTTCATAATTTTGTTCCAGATGTTTAGAAAATTCAGTAAAACTTTCAGCTCAAAACACGTAGTGGCCAATTCCCAGTAATTTATACAAGTTCGTATGTTCAAGCTACCCGCACCAGCGATTTCAACCTAGAAATCAAGAGTAGTGTTTATGTTGCTTAAGGCTTGGATAGTTACAATTTGTGTTTGCTTATGCTCAATTATCTTGAATAACGCAATTCAAGAGAGCTTAAGACTTATTTTGATTCACAACACAGCACCACAACTCAACTTCATCATCGGCATCATGTAGGAAACTTAGAAAACAAAAAAAAGAGTTCAACAACAAGACTACTTCTAGGAATTGATTTAGAACATGTTATGAACTAAATAACATCCATGAATTAGACTCAAAATTTAAAAGATAGCTACGAATGACAAGAATACATGAACAAATGTATCTTGAATTCAATAAAGAAAATAAAAATTCAACACAAACTTAGAGCATAATGTGACAATTACTATGACTAAACATGACTCTAAGACAACATGGATTAAGTGATTTACACTTAGATTTTTATGTTTTTTTCTAATCAATATTTTGGAAGAAAATTTAGATCTAAGGTTCAGCACAATAATATTATGAATGAAAAATGATAGAACCTAAAATCAACACAAAAACATGATTCAAGAGTATATCTACAAAATTTGAACCATAGAAATGCAAGAACCAGTGTAGATCTAAGATTTAATCGGTTTATTTTTTTTGAATCTACTCTAAACAGCACCAAACCACAAGAAAATGGAGGATATACATGGAGAGTAAGATGAAGAACAAGGAATTAAAGAGAATTCACCAAACGAAAAGATAGAGGAAGCAAAAGAACATCACCTAGATGAAGATGCTCTTGATACCACATGATGTAAGCTCCATTGGAGCTTGAAGGCCTAGGATCTTCTTCATCAATGGATTCCTTTGCTTCTTGGAAGATGAATGGTAGTGGAATGGAGAAGGAAGAAAGAAAGAAGACACCACTTCAAGGAGAAGATGAGTCTAGAAGAAGCTCACCACCATAGGAGGCCATGGATAAGAGCTTGGAGGAAGAAGGAGATGAATGAAGGGAGAGGAAGAGAAGAGCACAAAATTTTGTGCTCTAAAAGAGCTCTGAAATCTGAAGTTTAATTTTCAAATGATCAAAGTTTCAAAAATGGACACAAATAGCCTCTATTTATAGCCTAAGTGTCACACAAAATTAGAGGGAAATTTTGAATTTCTATTCAAATTTCACTTGAATTTGAAATTGAATTTGTGGAGCCAAATTTTGGAGCCAAAATTTCACTAATTATGATTAGTGAATTTTAGATATGGTTCAGCCCACTAATCCAAGATCAAGTCCAACATTCTCCACTAAGTGTGCTTAGGTGTCATGAGACATGTAAAGCATGAAGGACATGCACAAAGTGTGACTATATGATGTGGCAACGGGGTGTAGCAAGCAAATGCTCACCTCCCCCTCTAAAATTTAATTGGATTGGGCTTCTCCCAATTCAATTAAATTTATTTCTCAACACACACATCAAATATTCACTTAATACATGTGAAATTACAAAACTACCCCTAATACAAAAACTAGTCTAGGTGCCCTAAAATACAAGGGTTGGAAAATCCTACATTTCTAGGGTATCCTACCTACATTATGGAGCTCTAAATACAAGGCCCAAAATTAATGAAATCTTAATCTAATATGTACAAAGATAAGTGGGTTCATACTTAGCCCATGGGCCCGAAATCTACCCTAAGGCTCATGAGAACCCTAGGGCCTTCTCTTGCATCTTTGGCCCAATCTTCTTGGACTCTTCTATCCAATGCCCTTGGGAGGTTGGATTGCATTAGTACATCCTTTGTGGTACAAGTAGAGGGTACATCTACTTGGGTTGTAATACTGAGAACAAGAGAGGGTACATCTCTTGTGGATCAGTTCAAGTGGAGGGTACATCCACTTGGTTGTTCAAAGAGAACAAGGGAGGGTACATCCCTTGTGGATCTTTGCTTGTAAAGGATTTTACAAGGTTATTGGAAATCTCAAGAACCGGTGGTTGCTTGGGGACTGGATGTAGGCACGGGTTATTGCCGAACCAGTATAAAAACTTGTGTTTATTTTCTTCTTCCCTACACTCTTTACTTTTTCTGATGTGTACTTTTTATTTTCGCTTTACTTTTGTCTAAGTTATTGTTTTTGTTATTTACTTTCTCATAACTTAGTAGTAAAGCCTAATTGAATCTAGTAACATTAAGAAGGATAATTTTTTAATTAGTAAAGACACGTTCATAATTAATTCAACCCCTCTTCTTGATTATTCCGAGGCACTTTATCCAACAATCAATCTAGTTTGCAACAAGGTAGATGATGCAATCCTACCCCCAAGGGCATTGGATAAAAGACTCCAAGAAGATTGGGCCAAAGATGCACGAGAAAGCCCTAGGATTCTCATGAGCCTTAGGGTAGATTTTGGGCTCATGGGCTAAGTATGAGCTCACTTATCTTTGTACATATTAGATTAGGTTTTCATTATATTTTGGGCCTTGTATTTAGGGTTTCATAATGTAGGTAGGGTACCCTAGAAAAGAAGAATTTTTTAGCCCTTGTATTTTAGGGCACCTAGACTAGTTTTTGTATTAGGGGTAGTTTTGTAATTTCACATGCATTAAGTGAATATTTGATGTGTGTGTTGGGAAATAAATTTAATTGAATTGGGAGAAGCCCAATCCAATTAAATTTTAGAGGTAAAGGTGAGCATTTGCTTGCTACACCCCATTGTCACATCATATAGTCACACTTTGTGCATGTCCTTCATGTTTTACATGCCTCATGACACCTAAGCACACTTAGTGGAGAATCTTGGACTTGATCTTGGATTAGTGTGTTGAACCATAGCTAAAAATTCACTAATCATAATTACTGAAATTTTGGCTCCACGAATTCAATTTCAAATTCAAGTGAAATTTGAATAGAAATTCAAATTTCCCTCAAATTTTGTGTGACACTTAGGCTATAAATAGAGGTCATGTGTGACACTTATTTCTGAAATTTCAATTGAAAATTATTGTGAAAACAAGTGCCAAAACTAGAGGTTTAATGAGTCTTTTTTTTATAGTTTTTTTACTCTACTCTAGGGTCATTCTAGGTTTCTCTGAGGCCTAGCTTGCTTTTATGTGTTTTTCATTGCTTTAATTGTTGAATAATCCTTGAAAATTTGTCTTGTTAAAACTCTACTGGTTTAGCTTTCATTTCATTTTTTGGTCTTTGGTTATTGTTTGTGTTTTTGTTTCCTTCTTTATGAATTGCCATATAGGGAATTGGAAAGGAGGATTGGTGCAATCACTTGAAGAATTTGAGTCAAGAAGCAAGGGGCCAACCACCTTAAGAGCTATTGGACTAAGAAGCATTCCAAATTGATTGACTCACCAAAGAGAGAACAACCACCAAAATTGAGGACCTTTTTGTAATTTTGTAATTGGCAATTTACTTACCTTCATTGCTTTCAAGTTTTGTAACAAAAAGGCCTTTCATTGGAAGAGTGTTGGGAGCCTCCAATAGGTTACCAAACTTCCATTTGTGTGTAATCATTTTAGGCAATTTTTTCCTTAGGATAGTGAGTGTTTTGTTGGGAACCTTAAATATGGTCATCCAAACACTCCTCGGATCCGCCTTGTGAGTGCATATGCTGTATGAAGATTTTGATGATGCCAAAAGATTGAAGCAATTCAAAGTTTACTACAAGATTCAAGTGAAGATCAAGATATCAAGAGAAACAATTCACAATAGTCCATTATTTGTTAAAAGAATCTCTTAAAAGATTGCAAAGGTTTGGCCTTAAAAGACTTAAATTTTCAAAATCTCTTATAAAGATTTTAAGTGGTTTTACATATTTGGAAAATATATATTTCTCACTACTACAAAAATGAGATTTAACATTGCTATATTAACATCGATTTTTGACAAAACCAATATTAAGATAAACACGGTGGCATAATTGTAAATAATGTGTATCTGTTAACATTAGTTTTGTGCAAAACCGATGTTAGCAATGACGTTAACATCGGTTCTGGGAAAATTGATGTTAACATTAATTAGTTAACATCAATTTAGGAAGAACCGATGTTAACGTATGATAAGTTAACATCGATTTCATCCAGAAAACCGATGTTAACTTTAACATCATTTTGTTAACATCGGTTTTTTATTGAAAACCGATGTTGGACTTACATTTTAAAATATATCAGACGCGAGCCCTATTTTGCTCGTGCTCTCTTCTTTGATCTCTATCTAATCTCTTCTTCTTCTCCATCTAAGGTGTCTTCTTCTCCGTCTAAGCTTCTTCTTCTCCATCGCGCTCTCAACCCTGACAGCTCGCCACCTTACATAGGTACGTTTCGTGAGTCTTTCTCCATTTTAGCTACCCTAACTTGTATACAATGTGTGGCATTTCATTCATTTTCCCATTATTTTGTAATAGTCATTCTAGATAGTTGAACTCAAAAACCTATGGTATGACATCTTCAATTTTTATTTCCAAGTCGTTGTTCTCTTCTTTGTTCTTTCTTGGTAAAATTGTAATGCATATGCTTTGCCTTACTCCTATTCAGGTGAAAATCCTTTGCTTCCAGTAATTGTTATCTATATTGCCAATACAGGAGAGGTAACTGTTATCTACAGACTTATTTGGATAACTGATTTGGTCCCAGTTTATCATGTTTGGATTGATAACTAATTTGCTCCTAGTTTATGATGTTCGGATAACTGATTTGCTCAACTTCTACTAAGTTATGATGTTTGGATTGATAATACTAGGCTACATTCTTTCCCTTGCTTATATTTTTTCTCTTAATAGTGATGTTTATGTGGCTGAAATAGATAAATGTTCTAATAATAATTGAGCAGGCTGTAAAGGTGCAAGAATGGTCTTTTTGTGTATCTAGTGGACTAGTGGTTAATTTGTTTGAGTTTAATTTCTAATAACCCCGAACATGATAGCACCCAAGTCCACCCCAAAGCCTAATCACATGAGTCAATAGGCAATTTAGTCCCTGAGATTGTACCCATTTTGCATATTAGTCCCTAACTTAATGTTAAATCCAAAATAGTCCCTATCTTTGCATAAGTGTTGCAAAATAATCCTTCCGTTAAATTTTAAAGTAACGCTGTTAGTGAGGTCAATTTTAGTGCCATGTGGAGTATCCAACGTGGCACTAAAGGATGATGTGGCATGGCACATGGACGTGTCTCTTAAAAGATGCCACATCATTTGATGATAACAAAATGAGTAAATAGGCAATTTAGTCCCTGACTTTGTACACCTGTTGCATATTAGTCCCTAACTTAATGAAAAATCTAAAATAGTCCCTATCTTTGCATAAGTGTTGCAAAATAGTCCCTAACTTAAAAGATGCCAGAAATTGTGCTTAAAGTGTTCATGCATTGCAGAGATTGTGCCTTGCACGATTTCTGGTGGCACAGATTCCTCCTTGGATTCCTTGTCATCTTTTGATTCCTCTGGTTTTTTTCTTCTTTCTTTTCTTCTTCCTCTGCTTTTTTCTCCTCCACTTTGTTTTCCTCTGGTTTTTTCTCTTCCTATTTAGAACAAAAAAAATCAGAAGTCGGAATGATACATTGATGGTAATTGAAGAAAAAAAAAGAGGAAAAGAGAATGGTTATGCAGACCTCGCCCATTGGTGTTGACGGCTACAACGATAAGGTTGTTGCAATGGATTTTTGGTTCTTTTTATTTGTGCAAGTGTGTGTGGGTTCTTTTTCTTATATATGCCTCAATTGGTTTAAAACCATCAGATTTGAAGAAGCCACTCATTCTATCATCATCAAATGATGTGGCACTAAAATTGACCTCACTAACAGCGTTACTTTAAAATTTAATGGAAGGACTATTTTGCAACACTTATGCAAAGATAGGGACTATTTTGAATTTTTCATTAAGTTAGGGACTAATATGTAACAGGGGTACAAAGTCAGAGACTAAATTGTCTATTTACTCGTTTTGTTATCATCAAATGGCGTGACAAAATCAGGGACTAAATTGTCTATTTACTCGTAACATGTCCACGTGGCACTAAAATTGACCTCACTAACAGTGTTACTTTAAAATTTAACGGAAGGACTATTTTGCAACACTTATGCAAAGATAGGGACTATTTTGGATTTAACATTAAGTTAGGGACTAATATGCAAAATGAGTACAATCTCAGGGACTAAATTGCCTATTCATTCCTAATCACATACCTAACAGAGATATCTTTTGTGTATGTAGGACTCTTTGTTTGTTTCTGCTGCAAGGACCTTACCTAGGTACGCTTCACTTTGCAGTCCATTTGGGGTGCTTAGTCGTGCTCACAGGGTCTAATTTTCATTGAGGTAAGTCATGCTGACTTTGCCAAGTGTTAATGCATTTGAGGCTTTGAGGCCGTAAGCTGCTTTATATAAAAATGTGCAAATAGTTTTGCTCAATGTATATTGCCTAAAGCTTTTCATTTGCAGCATATTCATATGACTAAATAGTTTTGTGATCATGTTTGTAGCCACTTGATTTAATGCATTTAAATGTTTGCACTGATTTCACATAATGTGTTCGATGAAAAGTTCAAGCAAAATTACCTCATATCAAACGACACTAATTATGTTACCTAGTAGTGGTACTGGATACTTTAGCTGATGATAGGAGCAGTGCTATATGGTGCTGGCAAAAATTGACCACAAGTTCACTGCAATTAACTAAAATCTAATGATGTTAATCTAATTAGATAAGGTACATTAGAGGGATAGCTAGGGGAAAATATGTGTGTATCTATGTATATATATACATACATTAGCTATCCCTCTAATGTACCTTATCTAATTAGATTAACATCATTAGATTTTTGTTAATTGCAGTGAACTTGTGGTCAATTTTGGCCAGCACCATATAGCACTGCTCCTATCATCAGCTAAAGTATCCAGTACCACTACTAGGTGTATGTATGTATATATATATATATATATATACATATATATATATACATACATAGAGGGGTAGATAAATGTCTTGTATCCATGTCTGAACTTGTCCTCAATATTGAAAAGATAAGCTTCTTTCCAAATCCCAATAGCTAATCTTGTAGCATAGGCTACTCCAAGTGTTGTTGTCTCTTTTGTAATGGTTTGAAAGGCTTCAAAGCACCTTACTGCAATATGGTTTTCACACTAGCAAATGTGAGCCCTCTCTCTTTATCTACAAAAGGACATAAATGTGGTATATCTTTTGGTGTTTGTTAATGATATCATCATCATTGGCAGCTCCAATTATCTCATCATGTCTCTGGTCAGTCATCTAAATTCCACCTTTGCTCTAAAGCAACTTCCTCAACTAGATTACTTTCTTAGCATAGAAGTTCATCATACACCTACTGGTTCTACGTTACTCACTCAACAAATATATTTGTGATCTCCTGCACAAAACTAACATGGGTGCGGAAAAATCCATTTCTTCTCCTATGGTTACATACTTGAATACTTTGATGCCTTGTTGTCCTGTTTTCTTTAAAAACAATCCTAATACTTTCTCAGCTTTTTTAAATTCTCATTGCCAACAACACCTGAGAACAAAATAAACAAACAAATAAAATGTAAAGTAGTAGTTTAAAGCTTTCACCCTGGATGTATCTAACATAATCCACAAACAACTGCAACATGTTTCATGAGTATACCAGGTTTCTGGTAGACATAGGTTACTGATTGATCAGTTGACAAGTTAAGCAAGAAACAAAATGAAAATGTTACAAAAAAAAAACAAATTGGTGAAATTGAACAAGGAATAAGAGAAGCCAAAAAATAACCAACCTTTGCCACAACATGCCTTGATTTTACTGACCTAGACTTGTGGGGAAAAGAATCATTAAACCATGGGATTCCATCATAGAAATCATCAGAACCATTCCCTGCAGCAGCAACAACTTCTTTTTTTTTCTTGTCCACTCCATGATCCCCTACACTTGTCAAATCACTAGGCATGTTGGTGGACTTGTGGTTCTTACCATTAGATTTATGGTTATCAGAATGTCCATCTGATTTAGCAAACACCTTGTCGCCTTTCATAGACTTTGAACAAAGACCCCCCATATGAAAAACTCAATCTTTGTACAGAAAATAAAAAAAAACTCCTCCTCTAGCAGCTCAGGTCACCCAAATCAGGAACTGATATAAATTATAATAGAGCACCTTTTTTTAAAAATGCTTTGGTGAAGTCTTGACATCTTGTATATATATCTATGCATTGGTGAAGAGGGAAACTTGCAGTTACAACAAATGAGAGTTTGCAAGTGCATATACCAACATAATACCTTCTTATTGCCAGCCCTCAGAGCTAATTTATCAATAAGATAAGTAGCAACAATTTATCATTCAGCAAATATAATACCAATCGAACAACAAAGGAAAAATTTTGTCCAAAAAAAACGATGCACCTTGAATTAAATTTTTTTTATATACTAATTAAAAAAACAAAATTCAAAGTGCATCATATCCTTCATGTTCAAGGGATTTGTTTAGATAAATCAGAACCAGTTGTGGTGATATTCAAGCTGCCAAACTCCTCCAAATCAAAATCAGACCCCATTTCATTGTGCCCACCAAGGGAATCTTGGTCTTGTCCATTTCTAGTCAAAGGAACCCATAATTCAAAAATTAGAACAGGAAAAGGTTCTTCACTAAAGTACTTGTCCTGAAGTAACTCCATAGTTGTGGTTCTCTTTGCTGGATCATAACAAACCAATCTTTGCACTAGGGAAACTTCATTAGGGGAGCAATTGGGCATGCATGCTTCAAGACCACTTGCATTTTCCACATTACCAAATGAGATTGATCCATAATCAGGAAGCTTGGAACAACCAAGCCAAGTTTCCTCATTAATGTTCCCCAATACACTTACAATTCTGCTGAGCTGATCTACATCACTTGTTTCAGGAAACAATGGCTTCGATGTTAATAACTTAGCAAAGACACATCCCAATGACCAAAGATCAATCTTTAAACCATAGTCTGTAGATCCATAGAGTAGCTTAGGAGCTCCGAAACACTGAGTTCCAACACATTATGTGAGACAACCAAGTTCATTTCCTCCCACCTCCTCAGCTTCATATGTAAAAGAACCCTTGCAAAGATCATCATCTATGCTGCTCGTTGTGCATGTTGCAAGACATGAGGTATTTCCATCATAAATGTTTGTATCCTTATCAATGTCATAGGAGTAGCTCTTAGTTTTGATCTCATCCAAAACTCCGAAATATTCTTCATGACTCACGGTTCCCTGATTTGGATTTTCATATACATTTTGGTTTAAGTTAACTAATTGAGAAATAGCTTCAGGATGTTGGAGTGAGCTTTCACTATTTGAAGCATCATCTTCATATGGTCTAATAATAATGGAGTAGGCTGTAAAGGTGGAAGAATGGTATTTTTATGTATCTAGTGGACTAGTGGTTAATCTATTTGAGTTTAATTTCTAATAACCCCAAACATGATAGCATCCAAGTCCACCCCAAAGCCTAATCACATACCTAACAAAGATATCTTCACAAATAAACCATCCTGAAATAACCTCCCCATCCAAGAACATGACAGCACCCACGTCCACCCCAAAGCCTAATCACATACCATCAAACTAATTGCCACAACAAAAAATCAAATATGCAGGCCCCATCTAAATTCACAACACTTACATGGTCAACTATTGCAGCCTTTTATGCAATCTTGGCATATCAGTAATAACAATGAAATGCTAAGCACTTATAGGAGAGACACCGTAGATATATTGGTGGTTAGTCTGAGATGGGTGTTGCAAATCAGTTAGGCATGGGTTGTCATTGAATGAACACAGTTTTGTCCTATAAATATGATCATGTCAGCTTACAAAAATTAACACAAGAAATTCAACAAAAGCATAAGAAACTCTCAGCTTAATGAGCCAATGGCAGCTAGAATTAAAATCTAGAAAGATGAAATGAGGCAGGGAGAAGGATTGGATGACAAACGAGTAAGCAAGTTTTTCATCACTTTTCCAATCCCTATGTCCTTAATTAGATTTCCATAGATAGGAGTACCATATAGGAACTTTCACTCCACTGCTTCTTCTCACTTCCATAATTTGAGGAGAAAGCGAGTTTCTCATCACCTTTCCAATCTGTATGATGTTGACTTATTGATTTTATGAAGTGGATCAAACAATCGAAATTGGAGTAAGAAGAATCACCTCACATTATGGTTAGCCAACATAGCCACTTCCTATGTCGAATTCAAAAACTCCTCCTTCTTGTGACCCATGAGATCATTGACCATATTTTCTATAAGGTTCCTATCACACGCAACATCCTTCATGTCCAACCCAACCTTACAAACTTCATTCACAAACATGCTATGAGGTGACATGTATCATTTTAAGTGAGAAAGAGAGAGAGTGTTTGCTTTGTTTGTGTAGCTGCCCAAGCTATGAGGTGACATGTATCATTTTAAAAAAATAAATCATATTATCATTTATTTGTGAGTATATATCAACTGCATCTCCTCTTGCCAGATATACTGGACTTTTTTGTTATGTGATGTTTAGTGCTGCCTCAATAATTAGAATATCATTTTGTACTTATATCCAAGTTCTATTATTGTCAATTTCGTTTTGGCTAGAATTTTATTTAATTGGTGTCATCATATAATTATGCAACAAATCTGATCACTGTACTGATCATCGTGACAAGTATGAAAGTTTTGCATCGTCATCACGACATTCGCTGTTGGACACTGTACTGATCATCGTCACAGGTACGAAAGTTTTTCATAAATTTTTTATGCTTAATTTTGTTATGATTGTTTTTGTATGTTGTTGTATGTCATTAATGTACTTTGCTTTACATACAACTTTTGTTCACAATGAGTGAACCTTAGATTCCTGTTTGAGATTGAATACAATTATTCTTGCGGACAGTTTGCATTAATCATTGTATTGAATCTTGAATTGTTCGTTTGGACAGTTCGGGGAGACACATATTTTTATGGTAGATTCATGTGTTAAGGTTAACATTATTTTGATTAATTTGATGGAATTTTGGTATGATGCATTTCTAGTTGTTCTCTGAGTGCATACTTGATTATTGAGGAATTAATGTCACCAATTTCATGTCGTATACTTGGAGACCAAGGCGAAATACCGTCAAAATTTCGTCAAATTTAACAAAATAATATTAACCTTGAGCATGAATCTACCATAAAAAAATGTCTTCCTGAATGGGATAGGGTCACACCTTAAATGAAAAAGAGAGATTTCATGCATTCAATGAGTTTTGGAGTATCACCGAGTTACTATTTAGATGGATCGAAGTTGGATGAATAAAAGTCACTTGAGCGCTGCGTATGAGGAATGCGTGGAACAGTTCCTACAATTTGCTTCAGAAAGAAGTCTACCAAATGAAAACGACAAATTTTTTTATTCGTGCATAAATTGTTTGAATAGGAGACGACAAAAAGTCAACGACATACGGGAGCATCTATTGTGTGATGGAATTAAGAAGAATTATACAACGTGGATATGACATCGTGAATTGACAAACAAGCAGAGTGGGTCCTAATGTGAACCGTTTGATGTAGAAATGGGAGATTGCTTGGAGGATATGATTCGTGACCTTGGACAAGAGTCTTTTCAAAAAGCACATGCCCTTATGTATGATACATTGCAAACTGATTCAAAGAAACCTTTGTATCTAGGGTGCAAGAATTCGTTGACGTTTTTATTAGTGGTGTTAAGTCTAGTTAATGTCAAGGCCAGATATGGGTAGAGTGACAAAAGTTTTAGTTCGCTGCTTCAAATAGTGCATGATATGCTTCCAGAGGAAAACACATTGTCTAAAAGTTACTATCAAGCGAAGAAGATACTGTGTCCGATGGGATGGAATGAATCCATATGGCAGTTTAAGCACTCAACACAGTTCATGGCCAGTTCTACTAGTAATTTACAATTTTCCTCCTTGGTTGTGCATGAAGTGAAAATACATGATGTTGTCTATGACAATATCGAGCCCAAGATAGCCAGGAAATGACATTGATGTTTATCTAAGTCTATTGATTGAAGACTTGAAAAAGTTGTGGGACGAGGGGGTTTTAGTGTTTGATGGGTTTCAAAATGAGACTTTTCAAATGCGTGCAATGTTTTTTTGTATCATTAATGACTTTCCAGCATATGAGAATTTGAGCGGTTACAGTGTTAAGGGTCATCATGGATGCCCCATCTGTGAAGAAGACACAAGCTACATACAACTTAAACATGGTAGGAAAACAGTGTACACTAGGCATCGATGTTTTCTAAAATCTCATCACCCTTACAGGCGATTGAAAAAAGCATTTAATGGAAGTCAAGAACATGAAACTGGGCCAATACCGTTGAATACTATATGGAAGAAGATGTCGATTTTCTTTGATCTTCTATACTGATATGATCTAGATATTAGACATTGTATTGATGTTATGCATGTGGAGAAAAATGTATGTGATAGTGTCATCAGAATGCTCCTTAACATTCAAGGCAAGACGAAAAATGGTTTGAATACTCGTCAAGATCTAGCTGAGATGGGTATACGATCGCAGTTGCATCCAAGGTCTGATGGTAAAAAAATATACTTGCCTCTAGCTTATCATACTTTGTCCAGAAAGGAGAAGATGGGTTTTTGTCAGTGTCTGCGCTGGGTCAAAGTCCCACATGGATACTTTTCAAATATTAAGAGTCTTGTGCAGTTGAAGGATCTTAAGTTAGTAGGGTTAAAGTCTCACAATTGTCACGTCTTGATGCAACAATTGTTAGTCGTGGCCATACGAGACATTTTGCCTAACAAAGTCAGGTTAGCCATAACTCGACTGCGCTTTTTCTTCTAAGCCATATGTAGCAAAGTCCTTGATCCTGTGAAGTTAGATGAGCTGGAAAACGAGGCTGTTATTATATTGTGTCAGTTGGAGATGTATTTTCCTCCTGCTTTCTTTGATATCATGGTTCACTTAATTGTTCATCTGGTCAGAGAAATAAAATGTTGTGGTCCAGTTTATTTGCGGTGGATGTACCCCGTTAAGTGATACATGAAGATCTTAAAAGGATATACGAAGAATTTACATTGTCCAGAAGCATCTATTGTAGAAAGGTACATTGTAGAAGAAGCCATTGAATTTTGTTTTGAGTACATTGAAAAGGCTAAACCTGTTAGGCTTCCCGAGTGTCGACATGACGAAAGAGTGGGTAGTAAGGGTTCAAGAGGACTGCATGTTATCACTCCAAGTGTAGAAGATTTGTTACAAGCTCACTTGTATGTGTTGAAAAACAGTAATGAAATTTTTCCATACATACTTCGGCATGAAGGTTTAGTGAAAGAAAGTAATCCAAAAATGTCGAAGAACTGGGTCTTGAAAAAGCATAACAAGACTTTCCTAGATTGGTTTAAAGATACAATCTTTGCTGATAATGCTTCTGAAACGTTAAGAAAGCTAGCAGATGGGCCTAAAAGAAATGTTATAACTTGGAAAGAATACGATATAAACAAGTATTCCTTTTATACAAAAGCACAATACAAGAAAAGTACAATGCAAAATAGTGGGGTCACCCTAAAGGCTGAATCTCAACACTTCACCAGTGTACATGATGACAATCCATGTGTAGCTTCCATCCCTTACTTTGGGTTCATTGAAGAAATTTGGGATCTTAACTATGTCAAATTTACTGTTTGTGTTTTCAAATGTAAATGGGATGACAGGAACACCGATGTACAGACCGATGGTGTAGGATTTATGTTGGTAGATCTAAAGAAACTCGCTTACCAGAATGATCCTTTCATAATGGCAAAACAAGCTAAACAAGTATTTTATGTTCAAGACCCTTGTGATGAAAGGTGGTCAGTGGTTCTACACAGGAAAACAATTGGTGCTAATGTTAAAGATGATGATTCATACATTGATACTTATGTTAGTCCTTTGTCCACACAAATGTCGCCTAACGTCGTCAGAGAAGAAGAAGTTGACGATGTTCATGCTAATCGTAATGATCATGATGAAGGAGAATTAATTAACATCGTCTAATGTAATTTTCTTATTATGTATTTCATTTCAGTCCATTCTTTTACATAACTTATTCAGTTTTGTGATAATGTTAATTAACAAATGTTTTTTTCTTTATAGGCAAATGGCTACTCCACCCAACTCTCCTCCTCCTCCTCCTCCTCCTCCTCCTACTGATGCAGCATCATAGTCGTCGTCTACCTTGAAGTGGACAAGAAAAGCCACACAGCTAAGATCATTGGTGACTAGACCAGTTGGGGTAGAGAGACCGGTGGTCCATGTCAATCCTACGACCGAGAAGGCCGACAATCCCCACAAAAAGAAGTTAAGAATATATTTGGGGATCATCGCTCGTGATAAGGTCGATGTGACATACAAGAATTAGAAGCAAGTCCCTATTGCTCAGAAGGATTTGATATGGGAGGATATTCAGGTATTTTAGTTTTCATGTTGCATATTGTTTATTAGCCAAAAAATTTTAATTTAGTAACAATAAAACCTAATTTTTTTATTTGTCAGGCTGAATTTGATATCCCTGAAGCATCTGATGTTAGGACAAAAAAGAAAATACTTCAGGCTGTGGGGGAGCAGTGGAGACAGTTTAAGTCTGATTTGACGTTGAAATGGGCACTTGCAGCCGACAAGGGTAGTGTCGATGACACTGTATGCGAAAAATACGGCATTAGCAAGGAGAAATGGACTCAATTTTGTTAGAGCCACAGAGACCCTTCATGGGAGGTATCTACTTTATGATTTTCATTGTTTTCAACTTTAAATTAACTTATTATAATACATTGTAATCATGAGTTTCATTAATGTTGAATTTTTGCAGGATGTGCGGAAAAAGGCACAGGCCATCTAGAAGCAAAACACTGTCCCACACGTGTTGTCTCGTGGGGGTTATGAATATTTAGAAAAGAAGTTGATGGATGAGCAGACAAAGAAAAAACTAGAGGAAGCTGCTCAATCCGGAAGCACTGACACCGTGATTGATCCTTTTTCTCCCATCAAACGACATGTCAAATGGAAGATGGCCCGCATGAAGAAAACTGGCTAGATGATGTCTAAGGCAGCAAAGCAAATTGCTGACAAGATTGTAAGTCACTTTCAATTAATAATTGTAATTATTTATGTTTATTGTGTGATTGATTAAACCAATAAATGTGTTCTTTATAAGATTCGTTGGAGGAGCAAGCATCACAGGGTTCCTTTGTCACCCATAGACATCAGGATGTACTGACTGCTGCCATTGGGCGACCAGAACACCCCGGTCATGTGCGTGCTGCTGGAGCCGGTGTGACGATCAAGCAATACTTTGGACCGACTCCAAGGACCGCTCGCACTTCCTCCTCCATGGCTCCCGAAGACCTAGAGCAGCTGACTCAACAAATCAAGGACCAGCTGGAGGAGTCGATCACAGAAAAAGTGACTCGACATCTAATGTTATCCTTCAGCCAGATGCAGTCCCAGTTTCAGTAACAGATGCAATCACAGGGACTTGCACTACCACCTGAGCCTGAGATTGGTCCTTCGGCTGCTTGTGTCATCACAAAGGAGAGTTGTGTTGATCCTTCAAGGAACGATCTAGACACGAGTGACTCAGACAAATGCGGGTTGTACATCGAAGAAAATCCTCCCTGCCTGGTTGCCCTAGGAAGAGTTTATGAGGGACCCGCAACCATTCACAACATCCCTTTGTTGCATGATCAAGTGAAGGTTGGTGTTAAGGAGGTTAAAGATACAGATGCTCCCATTCTTGTACCCAATGAAGAGGTTAAGTTAGTGGGACCGACACTTAACACCTTCTTTGCTTGGCCGACACATCTCGTCAAGCATTTATCAGAACAAGTATTTCGGTGTCATTAAATGCTTCTTTTTTCAATTAAATTTTTCACTGTTATTAAATTAAGTTAATTAACTATGTTGGATAAACAGGGAGCTGTGGGACCAGCAAAACCTGCATATAGGCCAGATCATGAGGTCGATGATCCTCTATATCTGATGACATTGACCATCCCACAGCTTTTTCTGAAGCCATTGCAAGTTATGTGTGATGCTACCGTGTTTGAGGTGTTTAATGAAGACTTCCCCTTGTACATAAAGCATGAAGATCTGTCTGAAATAGCACACGATGGTCAATGTCTCAGCATCTCTGTTATACAGTTGTGGATTCTATAAGTCAACTTAGATTATTATTAATTACCTAAGTTATTATTTTAAATTCATACATAATTTACATTGTCTCAACAACAATAGGCATATGACTGAGACAAGTATGCGAGTGGGGAATTTCGAGGTGTGTGGATTCCTTGAGCCACAGTCCATCCAGAGATCTGGGCAATCACAATTTGAATCAGAAAGTTACATGAAGAACTGGATGCAGAATTCAAAACGGGATGTCTACGTAGGAGCCTACCTGAATGGGTAAGTTAAACTGAACAAATGAATTTAAATAATGTATAATACTATAATAACCTATATTGGTCTTCACTGCAGTGCACATTGGCAAATGGTCGTCATTTTGCCTAAGGAAAATCTTGTCGTCTGGTTTTGTTCGTTGCATAATAGGTTAGACAACTACCTGAAAGGAATAATTAACAAGTTAGTGTTGTTTTTCAATACATTTGAATTAGCATTTGTCAAGAACATCAATATTTTAATTGTACAATAAGCATCCATGTTTGTATTCTATAGTGCTTTGAAAGGACTTGACGATACTCCACAACCTAAATCCAAGGCTGGTGCTGGGTGGATTGTTGTTAAAGTAAGTGATTTAAACAATGCTTCTACGTACTTATATTTTATGTCTGTGTAGACTAATTTGTAGTTAATGTTCAATATGTAAATTTCATCATGTATTTAGTGTAATAGACAAAAAGGAAGTATTGAGTGTGGGTATTATGTGATGCACTGGATGTCAACAATAACCTTAGGAAATTTCAAGAATAATTGAAAAATGGTAATTGTTTAATTCAAACAAATTTGATTTTGTTATGTTTGCTATTATATTATTAACTTATGTTTTATTTTATCATGCAGTATTTCAATGATGCTAGACCACTGGAACCAGAGAGATTGAAGGCGCTTCGCATCCAATGGGCAAAGTATTATTTGAAAGTTAGAAATGAAACTTAGGATGTTTAGGCAATTTTATAATTTTAGTTTAGGCAATTTTGTAATTTTAGTTATTGCTTTACATTTTTTACAATTGAAGTCCTTTTAACAATAAATATTCTTTTAATTCTTAGTTATTAATAAATTTATCATGAAATTTTTAAGCTAAAAACTGTTTCAAAACAAAATAAAAATTATAAATGTTGTGTTGTGTGGTCTGATTTAAAATTTGTAGGTGAATTTTTGGGTTTATTGAAAAAATAGACACAGTATTAAAAAAAATCCTAAACACAACATCAGTTTTTTTAAAAATAGATGTTAACCTTGGAAGTTAATATCGGTTTTTATAGAAAACCGATGTTAACGTTTCAAAGTTAACATCAGCTTTTTAAGAAAATCAATGTTAACGATTGAAAATTAACATCGGTTTTTACAAAAAAAACCGATGTTAATGTGTTAATGTTTGTAAGTTAACATCGGTTTTTTTAGAAAATCGATGTTAACGTTGAAAGTGAACATCGGTTTTGATGAAAAACCAATGTTAACTACCAATGTTAACTACCAATGTTGGTATGAACATTTATACCTTTTTGTTTGTCATTCTTCTTATATAACATCGGTTATTTAAATAACCGATGTTGTTATTTTACGTTAACATCAGTTTTCAAAAACCGATGTTAATGATAATACTTTCAACGTCGGTACTTTCAACATCGGTTAATAACCGATGTAGAAAATCCTAAATAATCAATGTTAAAAGCTTATTTTGTAGTCGTGTCTCTCTAGTAATCGATTACCAAAAGCTATAATCGATTACCAGAAGCAAAAATGAGTTTGCAAAGCTTTCAGAAAGTTTGAATTTGAATGAAATAGAAGATGATGATTTTAGTTTCTTCGTAAAGAGATTCAATAAATTCCTAAGAAACAAAGGAAATCAAAGAAGATCAAACTTCAAACCAAAGAAAAGAGGAGAAGATTCATCTTCTGTTCCTAAGTGTTATGAGTGTAATCAACCAGGACATCTGAGAGTTGATTGTCGGAGTTTCAAGAAAAGAATGGAAAGATCTGAAAGGAAAACCTTCAATGATAAGAAAGAAAAGAAAGCTTGCATCACTTGGGAAGATAACGATATGGATTCATCCGAAGACTCAGAAAACGAAGTCGTGAATCTAAGTCTTATGGCTAAAAATTATGAAAGTGATGAAGAGGTAACATCTTCTAACAATAACTTATCTATTTCCTTTGATGAACTTCAAGATGCATTCACTGATTTACATAAAGAATTAGTCAAACTTGCAAAACTAGTTTCATTTTCTAAGAAAAATATTTCAAACTTAGAAAATGAAGTTTTAAAATTAAATGAAGAATTAGAAAATCTTATAACTGAAGTCAAAACTTTAAAACCAATTGACACAAATCAATCTTCTACCATAAAAGTAATACATGATAGTAAAGAAACATCTAATTCATGTAATTGTTGTAGCAAGTTTATAGAAGAAATCAAGGATCTGAAAAATTCATTTTCCAAATTTACTATTGGCAAAAATAATTTAGATATTATACTAGGAAAGCAAAGATATGTTTTCGATAAGGCTGGATTAGGATATAGACCTGATAAACAACAAAAATTATATAAACATTTCTTTGCATCAAATCAAAAGAATAGTTCTCCTTTCTTAACATATTTTTACTGTGAAAAGAAAGGACATAGTGCATCTACATGCTATTTTAGAAAAAATAGTAATAATATTAAAATGATATGGGTTCGAAAAGGATCTTTTATCAAAACTGACATTCAAGGACCCAAGAAAGTTTGGGTACCTAAGTCATAAACATGATTATTTAGATTCTTTGAAGAAGAGTTGGTACATTGATAGCAAATGCTCTAAACACATGACGGAATATGCATCAAAGTTTACTCATATTTCTCCCAAGAATAGTGGACATGTGACTTATGGTGACAATAATAAAGGTAGAATCCTTGGAGTCGAAAAAATAGGTACGAATTCATTTACCTCCATTGAAAATGTTCAACTTGTTGATGGTCTTAAGCACAATCTACTAAGTGTTAGTTAATTATGTGATAAAGGCTATCTAGTATCATTTGACTCTCATAATTGTGTTATTGAAAACAAACATGATAGAAATATAAAACATATAGGCTATAGATCAAATAATGTATACATGATAAACTTAGATAAAACATTAAATCATGATCAATGTTTTCTTAGTAAAGATGATGATTCTTGTTTATGGCATAGAAGAATTGCCCATATAGTCATGGAACATTTAAATAAACTAATTTCTAAGGATTTAGTTATTGGTTTACCAAAACATAAATTTAAAATAGATAGATTATGTGATGCTTGTCAAAAAAGAAAACAAGTAAGGGTTTCCTTCAAATCAAAGAATATTGTGTCTACAACTCAACCCTTACAACTTTTGCATATGGATCTTTTTGGCCCCTCTAGAACTATGAGTTTTGGAGGAAACTACTATGCTCTTGTTATAGTTGATGATTACTCAAGATTTACATGGACATTATTTCTCACTCATAAAGAGATGTTTTTCATGCTTTCATGAAACTTGCTAAAATCATTCAAAATAAGAAAAATCTCAAAATTGCATCTATTAGGAGTGATCATTAAGGAGAATTTGAAAATAAGGATTTTGAATCATTTTGTGATGAAAATGGTATTGAACACAATTTTTCTGCACCTAGAACCCCTCAACAAAATGGAGTAGTTGAGAGGAAAAATAGATCTTTAAAAGAGATAGCCAGAACTTTTCTTAATGATACAATCTTTCCTAAATATTTTTGGGCTGAAGTTGTAAATACTACATGCTATATAATGAATAGAGCTTTAATTAGACCAATCTTAAAGAAAACTCCATATGAATTGTATAACGGAAGAAAACTGAACATTTCTCATCTTCATGTCTTTGGATGTAAGTGTTTTGTGCTAAACAACGACAAAGACAACTAAGGTAAGTTTGATGCAAAATCTGATGAAGGTATATTCCTTCGTTATTCTTGAACAGTAAAGCATTTAGAATTGATAACAAAATAACTATGATCATTGAAGAATCTAGCCATGTTACTTTTGATGAAACTAACCCAATTATGCCAAGAAAGGATACTCTAGATGATATTTCAGATTCTTTAGAAGGTATGCATATTCATGGTGAAGAACACAAAGGCAAAGGAAAGGGAAATGATGAAGACTTTCAAATTGATGAAACAAAAACAAGTACAGATCTTCCAAGAGAGTGGATAACTTCAAGATATCATCCTCTTGATAACATCATCGGTGACATATCTAAAGGGGTAACAACTAGACACTCTCTCAAAGATGTTTGCAATAATATGGCTTTTGTTTCTTTAATTGAACCTAAAAACTTAAAAGAAGTCATAATTGATGAACACTGGATTATAGCTATGCAAGAAGAGTTAAATTAGTGTGAAAGAAATAAAGTTTGGGAATTAGTTGACAAACCCAATAATCATCTAGTTATAGGAACTAAATGGGTATTCAAAAACAAATTGGATGAACATGGAATAATAATTATAAATAAGGCTAGGCTAGTAGCCAAAAGATATAATCAAGAAGAAGGAATATATTATGAGGAAACCTATGCTCCAATAGCCATATTAGAAGCCATTAGAATGTTATTAGCTTTTGCATCCATAATGGACTTTAAACACTATAAAATGGATGTTAAAAGTGTCATTACAATGTTATTAGCTTTTACCATCCTTTCTTCCTCACTCTCCTTGATGGCGCCCTTTTTTCTCAAAACTTCAAATCTTCATATCTTTCTCTTTTCTTGTCCAAATCACTTCAAACAAAGCTCAAATTTCATCTTTTTCAATTCTCTACAAATCTCACCAATCAGAATCTACAAAAACAGGCTCAAATGGAACAACCATCAAAAAAGAGAAAGGGCTCATCCTCCATAACCACCGTTGTAAGACAATGCCGCCACAGCACATCCGATGACCCACCAGTACCACCTCCTCCTTCTTTTTCTTCTCCACGGTCACTGACTCTATTTTCTTCATATGAATAATGTCAAAGGTACTATTCCATATTCTCAAATCGTGTCATTCTTGATCCTAAATATCTAGACGTAGAATTCTTTGATAGGGAAACCTTTGATGGCTAACAAGTTTTTCAAAATTTTGAGTTAATTGAGTTTATGTCTCTAAAATTATCGTTCTATCCTGAATTAGTTCGAGTCTTTTATAATAATCTGCAAATTGGGATGGTGTCATTTTTTCTGAGCTGCATAAAATACCCATTGTTGTTGATCAATCTCTATTTTATTCTCTGACAAAACTGAGTAGTTAGGGAGTTCCTTTTGAGGGCATTCTAGTTGATGATTGGAAGCATGTCTATTCTAGTCATGATGCCCATAAAATGGTCTGTAATGACCATGCTAATATGACCAGCAAATTACTTGCTAGCTCATTCACCTTTGAATGTCGCATTATGCATTATATCCCTTGTCGAGTTTTGCTTCCACGTTCCATAAATCTTGCTCAGGCCTCTGAGGAGGACTTAATTTTTCTATGGGCTCTTCAAACCGGTTGCCAAATTGACTGGGCTCATCTAGTCAGGTACCATATGCATAAGGCATTACGGACCAATGCACCTCTTCTGTATCCTCATCTTGTCACTCTATTTCTTCAGCATTTTAATGTTCCTTTAGAGGATGAATCTTTTGTTAAGGTCAAACGATCATTTTCTATTGGTGTTGGTGTTGTTTCCTCCTTTGGATACCGAAAGGATATGGATGACCAATGGGTACATAAACAAGACTTTCCACCTCCAATTCTTGATGAACGCACACCCTCCCCACCACCGCAACGAGATTCCTCTTCTTCCTTATTGAATGACGTTCTCACTGAGCTTCGGGATCTTTGGGCTTTCATCGGTGATCGCTTCGATGCAATGGACTCACACATCACACATCTTGAAGACAACATAAGATTCATTTGTCGTTGCTTTGATCCACCTGCGAATCCATAGACGATTCTTTCACATGCTACTTTTATCTAGTATTTTAAGTCGTTAATTTTCTGGACAATTTACTATTTTCTACCTTGTATTTGGCTTTGATATTTTAGCACTTGGTTACTTTGTGCTTGCTTTAGATACTTAGTTATTTCATGTTTTGCTCTGGATATTTTGCACTTGGTTATTTTATATTGCTATGGATGCTTAGCTTTTGGTCATTTTGTGATGATTGCTTTGGTTTTTGTGGCTTTGATATTTTTTTTGGTATTTTCAACTTTTTGATGTTGTCAAAGGGAGAGAGAAACTCATGGTAGATCTTTTCTAAATATAGTCAATAAATTGCCAAATTAAGGGGGAGTAAGGGTAAGTTCTCATCTTGCAAATAGAATATCTTGTAATCATGTTTTCAGATAGTTGTCATCATCCAAAAAGGGAGAGAATCTTAAATGTAATAATTTTAGGCAATTTTTCCCTTAGGATAGTGAGTGTTTTGTTGGGAACCTTAAATATGGTCATCCAAACACTCCTAGGATCTGTCTTGTGAGTGCATCTGTTGTATGAAGATTTTGATGATGCCAAAAGATTGAAACAATTCAAAGTTTACTACAAGATTCAAGTTAAGATCAAGAGATCAAGAGAAACGGTTCACAATAGTCCATTATTTGTTAAAAGAATCTCTTAAAAGATTGCAAAGGTTTAGCCTTAAAAGACTTAAATTTTCAAAATCTCTTATAAAGTTTTTAAGTGGTTTTACATCTTTGGAAAATATATATTTCTCTCTAGAAATCGATTACCAAAAGCAAAAATGATTTTGCAAAGCTTTCAGAAAGTTTGAATTTGAATTTTAAAGCCTGTAATCGATTACCACATTTGTGTAATTGATTACCAGTAACGGAAGGTTTTGAAATTCAAACTGAAAAGACATGACTCCTCAATAATTAACTTTGTAATCGATTACCACAGATCTATAATCGATTACCAGTGAGAAAATTTCAAAAATAACTCTGAAAAGTCACATTCATTCATAAGTTTTTGAAAAGCCACCAAAGGCCTATAAATATGTGACTTGTGTTTGAAAATCTTTAGAGTTTTACAGAACTTCATTGTCTTATTCTCTCAAAAGAAAACCTTTAGTCAAACACTTGCAAAACAATTAAGGATTCTTCTAAGTTCTCCAAGTTGTATTATTCTTCTCTTAAAGAGAGAAAAACATCTTTTGTACTTCAAAAGCAAATTATTGTTGTAATCTAGAGGCAGTGGGTCTCTTGATTTGTAAGTTTTTCTGAACACAAGGGAAAGGTATCCCTAGATGGTTTAGAAGTTGTAAAGGAATTTACAAGGATAGTGTAAATCTCAAGTGGATTGCTTGAGGACTAGACGTAGGCACAAGAAGTGGCCGAACCAGTATAAACTGAGTTTGCAATTCTCTCTTCCCTAAACTCATTTACATTATTGCAGTTTAATTTTATTTTTCACATTTAAATAAGCATCAAATAAATTGTTCATTGCTTCTTTTTCTGCATATTAGGTCTGCATATTTCTTTTAAATAGAGAATTAAAATTTGTTAAGGGAAATTTTTGAAACTTAATTCACCCTTCCCCCCCCCCCCCCTTAAGTTATTGAGGCCACTTGTTTAACACGCCTAGTTTACATTTCTTGCACTTTAATTTCTTGCTTACTTTCATAGCTTATTTTCTTTACTAGTCACACCTAGTTTATCTTGTAATTACATAATACTTTTTTCTTGCTTATCACGCTTATCTTGAGTTCTTTTGAACCCTAACTTTTACCTTTTACAAACCCCCAACAAGAAAGAACCACAACTTAGGAACCAACATGAGTCATCATTCATCTAGTGTTAATGGTGAGGGTACTAGTCATAAGGATCCTCTATCTAGAATCTTAAATGAGTTGAATTCCCTCAAGTTATGGAAAGAAAAACTAGAAATAAAAGAAAAAGGAAAAGAGAGGATAGAAATAAATCAAGATGAGAGAGAACAAATAAGAGAGGAAGAAAGAAGAAAAATAATGAAAGAAATGAAAAGAGAAAAACATGTCTCCTATAGTAATTATGACTCTTGCAAGAGTCTAAGTTAAGAACTTAGCGACTATTATAGAGGGCGCCATAGGTCACATACTAAAAATCACTCCCAAAGAAGAGAAAAGGATAGAAGGCCTCAAGAGGTTAACATTAGCCTCCCATATTTCCATGGAAATGATAATGTTGAGGCCTACCTAGATTGGGAAATGAAGGTTGAATAACTCTTTGCTTGCCATCATATTAGCGAAGAGAGAAAAGTTCCATTGGATACCCTTAGCTTTCAAGGCTATGCTCTTTATTGGTGGACTTCCCTTGTTAGGGAACGAAGGATTCATAGGGATCCTCTAGTAGAGTATTGGAATGATCTTAAGAATGCCATTAGGAAGAGGCGCATTCCCTCCTACTATGAAAGGGAGCTTATGGACAAGCTCCAAAGGCTTAGACAAGGGAGTATGAGTATTGAAGAATATAGACAATAAATGGAACTACTCCTTTTAAGAGCTGGACTTAGGAAGGAGGAAAGAACAAGCATAGCTAGGTTCCTTAGTGGGCTTAATACGGAAGTGAGGGACAAGGTTGAACTCCTTCCATATAAGGACCTAGATGAGCTAGTCCAACTTTGTATAATAGTGGAACAACAACTTAAAAGAAAACTTTCTTCAAAATCTTATGGCTTTCACTCTTATCCAAGGAAGGACCAAGCCCAAGGAATTTTGGGGGCTGCACCTTCAAAACCCAAGGAAGATAAGGGTAAGACCATAGAGAAATCCACCCCCAAGACTAGTTCCCAAGCAAGGACTAGCAACTTTAAATGCTTAAAATGTATTGGGAGAGGTCACATTGCCTCTTAATGCCCCACAAGGAAAACCATGATTATAAGGGGTCAAGATATTTATAGTAGTCAAGAGGAGACTACTTCTTCCCCTTCCTCTAGTGGAAGTGAAGATGAAGTAAGGGGTGAAGAGTCTAGTGAGGAAGTCTACCCCCATGAAGAAGGTGACCTCCTAATGGTTAGAAGGATCCTTGGAGGTCAATCTTGTGATCTGTGGCGTCCCTAAATTAATGACTGGTTTAATAGTAATAATTTAAATAACAAAAACCATGGTAAATTTTTTTTTTCTTCTTTTCCCTTTTCATATCTTTCTCTTTTCACCATAACTAGGTTCAGAAGGAAAATCCTCACTACAGAGTCCTGAATGGCCAGTTCACAACTCTATTCGGAGTCATTTCTTTCTTACCACTCATAATCTCTAAACTATTTTGCTGTTTCAAAAGGAAGAAAGTACCAGCCATTACTTTAGGTCGTCACATGAAAATAAAAGAATAAAATACGGTCGGTAAACTCTTTTACAAATAAAGTTGCTAATGCTTTCTTTTCAAATAACAAGATCGATCATAAATGCATTCATCATTTAAAGCTGTCCAAAATATGGGAGTTTTACAAAATACATAGTGTCATCCAGAGCAAAGGTGTCCATAGTGGTGGCTTCAGCCACATGTATACAATCATCAAATTCCTATACATCAGGTCTACCCATACAAAAACAAAAGAGTAAACCTAACAGTCAGTCCTAGTTACACCCACCCTCAAAAAGTACATAAAACTAATCCATGGAACTGTCCACTCTACAGTGCGCTGAAGCGTACGCGCCAGTTCATCTGGATGCACCAATGAAGTAGCCATGGATCGAATCGTGCCCCGTAATCAGCACCTCGTGTTGCCTTCAAGGGTCTCCCAAGCTCCCTCTAGGCACTCCATCTCCACTCGATCATGGGTTAGCTGCGCCGCCATCACGATCTACAAGAAAGAAAAGAAAGGGGTAGACTCTTTCACAAGAATCTAACCATGCCGCAACACAATACTTCTACAAACCATTACATGCAAGTAAGAAGGGTATCTTAAGGCTTTTCATCTCTGGTAATCGATTACACATACCTGGTAATCGATTACCAGAGGCTAAACTTGAATTACACAGACTCAGGACATGAAATATGCAAAAATGCACTGTGTAATCGATTACACATACCTGGTAATCGATTACCAGTGACCCATCCCTCTGTGTAATCGATTACACAGGCTGGTAATCGATTACCAGAGGCTCCCTTAGTTTCCTGACTTCGTTTTCAAGCCTGGTAATCGATTACACCCCTTGGTAATCGATTACCAGAGACCATCTTAGCCTCCTGTCTTCATTTTTAAGCCTTGTAATCGATTACCCACCCTTGGTAATCGATTACCAGAGGCCATAACCCACATATCAATCAAAGTTCACAGCTGGCCAGCCACCACAAGCCTCCTTGCTTTGTGGTCTTTGTTCCTTTTATCTGTTAACTGCCAGGAGCTCGCCTGTTTAGGTACATCACAGGTTCTCACTGACCGACTATGCCCGGGTTGGGTCGGGATTGGTCAAGCTTGGTTTTGGGCAATAGCACCCCACCTGACGTCCCCAAGGTCTCCTGACCCCCGCGACATATCTCCAGGTACCACTCTGTGGTCAACAATAAAAGCAGGAAGTTTCACCCTTCAACACTTCCTCATCTCAAGCTTGTAGGATTATGGGGTACCCATCACATGTGGTACTAGGTGGCGGTCGGGCGATGGTGCACAACAAGTTTTCCACATCCACAATGCGCGCATAAACCCACCATCCCCTGTTGCCCACCTCCATCTGAGCTCACGTACTCCCACGTAGCCCATATCCTCGTTTCTCTCAACACCGGGTCCCCATCAATCCTCCCAAGCTTCCACAACATCCAAGCAAAGCAACATTCAAACCGCACAAGCTATCACAGCCAAGCAAAACAGAGCAAAGGCAGAAAACTCTGCCAAAACACCAACCAAATCACAGCTTTTCTCACTTAAAGACCCCAGTAACAATTCCTTCGATCCAATTCGTTAACCGTTGGATCGACTCCAAAATTTTACTGGAAGTCTATAGTGTATAAGCCTACATTTTGACCGTTGGGATCTACAAGCAAACATCCAGAACTCACTCTGCACTGCTCTTTCCACAACCAGTAAATACATAGCATTTTTCTGCACTTGTGCAAAATCCTGCTGCACAATTTCACAGCAAAAATCTGCACAAAGTGCAGATTTCGAAAAATCACACTTCCTCTCATCCAATCTTGCCCAAATCAATTCCTACAAGTCCCAAATCATGCATCAATCATGTCTAACCCAAAACCAAGCTTCAAAACACAGCAACACAGAATCTAGGTGTCCAACACCCCTCCATTCAATGGGTTTTCTAGGTTTGAGAAGTGAAATTGAGAATGAGGTAAATTTGAAGCAAACTCTCACCTCACACCAGTCCATAACATCAATCTAAACTTGCCCAAACTGGATTTACACCTAAAATTCCACCGAATCAAAATTTGACTCTTCAACACCCAATTTTGCCCTAGAAATGGCTCTTTGTTCACTTTGGTCATTTGTTTTTCCCTCTAGCACAGCCTAACCTTTCTCACATGTTCTAAATGACATTTCAAGCTAGGATTAACTCATTTTAACCTCCATTTACCACAGAATTCAGACTTAGCCTTCCAACTCTCAAAGCCTCACTCTTTTTCCACTCACAACACCACATTCTCACTTTCTAACCCTAGGTTAACTCTACCCTTCATCTCTAACAGTTTCCATAGGCAATTTCAGCATATAAACATCATCACAAAACCCTAAAATAGAATGGGTATGTCTAACTCATCCAAACATGGCAATTTCAACAAGCTTTCAACAAGTTCCTTCACAAATAATCATCACACAGCAGAAAACTAACAAAACCACCCATCATATCTCCCAAAACCCCATACCCACGAAATTTAAGAGAGAAAGAAGTTCACCCAAACCTGAAATTTCGAAGTCTCACTCGTAGCCACGCACTTCACGACTCCAAAAATGCCCTCCTTTCGCGATTTGGAGCAGAAATGATGGCCAAAGGTTGAAGCTTTGTGTGGAGCTTCAATGGTGAATGAGGGAGAAGAAAATGGCAACGTGAGGGAGAGAGAGAGCTGTCTGAAAAAAGTGTGGGGGCTGAGTGAAGAGAGAGAAAAGCTTTTTGGTTTTTAAAATAAAAGGGTTTTCTCTTTTTCTATTATTTTATTTGAGCAATGCCACATGTCTCCATTTGAGTGGAGCAAGAAGGGCCCACTTTCCCTTTTTGACTGTGACCCATACTCTGTCACAAAAGTGAGGAAAATCTGACCTTTGAAATGCTAAAATCCTGCCTCGGTTTGCGTGCCGTTTCTCTGGTTCCAATTCCTCGCGTTTCTCTGCGTCCGTCGGGGCCAGTTTTCGAAAGTAAGCAATATATATATCAAAACGCTCAGAATAAAACCCCGAGCGTGGTTCAGAGATTGGTTTCGTTAAATTCTAAGTCGCACGCAAAACGATGATTTTTAAACTAATTAATTAAGAATTAACCCATAACCTCTCAGTTATGGATTTCTCTTCCTTAATTAGTCTAACCCGCGTATCTTGCCCCCACTATTCCTACCCTTACCTATAACATATATGCATATACACTGAATAATACTTATATATATATATATATATATATATATATATATATATATAATCATTCAAAATACATCGTTTCCAAAAACTCCGGGTAGAAATTTCCAGGATGTTACATTATCTATCTCAATCCCAAAGAGAGAACATATTTCATACAAGATGTAAAATTTTAGATAAAACTTGTTCTCTCATTATGGATAGTGGATCTTGTTGCAATTGTTGTAGCACAAGATTAGTTTCCAAGTTGAACCTCACTATCATTCCTCACCCAACAAGTGAAGGTACCTTTCTCCATTGGGACATATAAGAATGAAGTTAATTGTGATATAGTTCCCATGAAGGCAGGGCATATTCTTTTAGGAAAGCCATGACAATTTGATAGGAATATCATTTACAATGGCCTAACTAATGAGATTACCCTCACCCATCTTGGCACTAAATTTGTGTTGCATCCTCAAACACCTTCACAGGTGGTCAAAGATCAACTAACTATGAAAGATAAGAGGAATGAGAAAGAAAAATTAGAAAAACAAAAGAAAAAGAAGGATGGTAAGGCCTTGTCTTCAAAGGCCAAGGGGAAGGAAAAGGAGGAAAAGGATTCCTCCAAGAAGATTGTTAAGAAGGAAAATCATTTTGCATCAAAATGTGATATCAAAAGAGCACTCCTTCTTAAGCAATCCTTCTACCTTCTCCTATCAAGGGAATCATACCTTAGCACTACCATACCTTGTGAGCTTGAGGTTATTCCTCAAGTAAAGGAGTTTTTGGATGAGGGTTTGGTTCGTAAGAGCTTAACTCTTTGTGCTTTGTTGGTGCCCAAAATAGGTATTATGAGGCATCAAATTCCTGTGAGAGGTGATATGATGAATGTGTTGAGTGGTGCAACCTTCTTTTGTAAAATCACTCATGCATCCAACATCTTCATGATTCACATACATAGAGACTCATTAGGTAGGTTTGTTCTTATTTTTAGTTTCAACACAAACTTAGGTGCTCATGTGGGACACCTTAGGTTTGTCGTACTTTTTGGTAGGAATAATCAACATGAAAATACAAAAAAAAAAAAAAAAGATATGTTTTATTGCATTATCAAGGAGTTCCCATGGACCCTAAGAGAATAAATGTCATTCCTGAGTGGCTCACTCCAAGTATAAGAAAAATTTGGGGCTTCCATGACTTAACAAACTTTTACAAAAGGTTTGTCCCATATTTTATATACTTGTAGCACAACTCATTGAGTTGGTGAGGAACCATGTTCCCTCAT
The DNA here is from genome assembly GCF_004193775.1 of Glycine soja. Classification (NCBI taxonomy): domain Eukaryota; kingdom Viridiplantae; phylum Streptophyta; class Magnoliopsida; order Fabales; family Fabaceae; genus Glycine; species Glycine soja. Next base: position 29,119,853 of record NC_041004.1, read on the forward strand.
GGGAAGATGCACAAGAAAAGGGGTTTTCAGACCTTATCTTACTCCAACATGCCAAACACCACTAATATATATGTTTTTATTCTTTTTACAAGTGTTGAGGGAAAAAGCCCAGAGTTTCAAGAACCTCTGGATTTGAGGTCAAATCCTTTTCAATGGGGAGGGAATAATGCAATCCTACCCCACAAGGGCATTGGATAAAAGACTCCAAGAAGATTGAGCTATAGATGGAAGAGAAGACCTTGTGGTTCTCATGAGCCTTAAGGTAGATTTTGGGCCCGTGGACTAAGTATGAACCCACTTATCTTTGTACATATTAGATTAGGATTTCATTACTTTTGGACCTTGTATTTAGGGCTCCATAATATAAGTAGGATACCCTAGAAATGTAGGATTTTTCAGCCCTTGTATTTTAAGGCACCTAGACTAGTTTTTGTATTAGGGTAGTTTTGCAATTTCACGTGCATTAAGTGAATATATGATGTGTGTGTTGGGAAATAAATTTAGTTGAATTGAGAGAAGCCCGATCGAATTAAATTTTAGAGGTGGAGGTGAGCATTTTCTTGCTGCACCCCATTGTCACATCATACAGTCACACTTTGTGCATGTCCTTCATGTTTTACATGTCTCATGACACCTAAACACACTTAGTGGAGAATCTTGGACTTGATCTTGGATTAGTGGGTTAGACCATAGCTAAAAATTTACTAATCATAATTAGTAAAATTTTGGCTCCAGAATTTAGCTCCACAAATTCAATTTCAAATTCAAGTAAAATTTGAATAGAAATTCAAATTTCCTTCAAATTTTGTGACACTTAAACTATTAATAGAGGTCATGTGTGTATATTTTTTCAAATTTGATCATTGGATAATTACACTTCAAAGTTCATATCTCATTTGAGACATAAAATTTCGTGTTTCTTCTCTCCCTCTCCCTCTATGGTGGTGAGTTTCTTCTTCACTAATCTTCTCCTTGAAGAGACGTCTCCAATTATCTTTCTTCCTTCTCCATTCCGTTGTCATTTATTTTCAAGAAGCAAAGAACTCCATTGATGAAGAAGATCTAAAACCTACAAGCTCCACATGGAGCTACCTCAATAGATTGACATGAAGAGTTTAATATTCTACATTTTGAAGACTTGCTCACCAACTCATGTGGAAAAATTCGTAGATATCCTTTGGAATCTTTGGCGAAGAAGAAATGAATTGAATAAGTATGGGACGAAGTTGTGAAGCCATCAAGTATCTTTGTGCAATTCACTTTCCAAAACCTCCTCCATTGGAAGACCATCCATGGCAGGTGTAAATACAACAACCCTAAACCAGCATCAACACGCAAATTACAGCAGGGCACACCTACACTAGAATACGTAAAGTGCAATGTAGATGCTGCCATTTTTCATGATGCATGTTCCTTTGGAGGTGGCTGCTGCTTGCAAGATTCAACTGGTCACTTCATCAGAGCTAATACCAACTGGTATCAAGGTATTCCCACCCCGCAGGTGGCTGAGTCCTCATCACTTCTTGCAGCCATTTCTTGGGCTTTTGAAATTCATCTCCAAAACATCATTTTCAAAACTGACTGTAAAGCAAATGTGGATGTCTTAGCTCGAAAAATTTCACAAACTCAAAAGCAGGGATAATTCTCAGGTGTTGTGCTAGGAAATTATCACATCTCAGAAACTGCAATAATGTGCAGATTGTCAGTAGACAACCCAATCAAGTTGTTCATTGCTTAGTAAGAGCGTCTAGATCTTTTGCTTGTCAACATGTTTTTGATTTCAGTCCAACTTGTATTGAACCTTATATTCTACATGAAATAACATAAGTTTGTTCCATTAAAAAAAAAAAAATCAGTGTGTTTGACTGTGTGTTACGTCTGCCCAAAATTGATTTAGTTTTACATTTTAACGTAAAAACTTGAAATAGCTGCTTCTCAATTTCACATCAAATACGCACGTCTTTGGGTGTTTGACGCAAAACCAAACCTGAAGAGCTTAATATATTCTACATTCTAAAGAGACAACCTACATTGGTGACTATTAGCTACTGAATATCCTTAGTGAAAACACAAAAAAAAAAAAAATGTTCCCTATAAATTTACAATACAGTTTATACATACAATATTTTTTATTCTGAATTTTAATTATAAAATAATTTATATATTTAAAATATTTATTAATTATAAATTTAAGTATTTTAAAAATAAATATTGTACTAAAACATTAATATTATTACTCTTATCATTTTTTAAATGTAAAACTAATATATGAATTTTTTATTTAATGTATGTTATTTCATTTTAATATATTAAGTATAAAACATATTATTTTGATCTTTGTATTTTTTAAATATTTTGATTTAATTTTTCATAAAAACATTAATATTCTAATAGCTTTTAATTTAAAACAATCGACTAACATAACATTTTTTAAATATAAATAACTAAAATAACACATTTTAAATTTAATATATCAAAATAAAATAATAATAATAATAAACCAAAAGTAACATTAATGTAAAATATAAAAATCTTCAAGTTTCTAATTTTTATGATTTATGGTGATGACTTTTGGAGAAACATAACAGCACACATGGCACCATAACGAAACAATTTCAGTTCCGCTCTTGAGGTCCTCTTTTATTACCAAAACAAAAATAAAACAAAACAAGATAAATCTTGTGGTGTCTAACTAATGACGTTGGAATTGTTTTGTGGTATCGTTCGTGTTGTGTTGTGCTGTGTTTCATCATTCATGGCTTCTTCTACAACTCCCACACTCCCTCTGGCTTTCCCCCAGCGACATCACTCTGTTTCTCACCGTCAAGTTCTCTTCTTCGCCAAATTCAGTAACAAAGTTTCGCTCTCTTCTTCTGTGGCTTCGAAACGGAGTTGTAAATCAAAGTGCTTTTATGCAAAAGTGCAAAACGCACTCAACGAGGAAGCGGTTGAAACTCAGAGTTCGGAGTTGGAGGAGGATACCCAAAGTACCCCTTCTTCCTCCAAACTGGTCCTTGTTGTTGGTGGCTCCGGAGGCGTTGGTAAACACAATTTATCTCACTCTTCGAAGTTGTTTGTCTACAAAAAAAAAATGATTTTATTATATTATTGTATCCTGAAATTTGGTTTCTATACAAATTTCAATGTATTTTAGTTTTTATCTATAGGTCTATAACGATGATCAAGGGAATAACCTGTGTCATATTTCTTTTGGACATTTTGACCCTCAACTAATATAAACCACTGTAGCATAACAAGAGTTACATCTACATACATACATGAGTAATTTCAAGTCCAGAGAGTGCCTTTTTTGCACTAGTATTTATTAAAGGAGAACTATACTTGGACACCTGCCAGTAGACACCTAGTGAGAGAGGAAAAAAAATATAAGTATGATATGTGATAGGAAGATAGAGACAAAAATAAATAAGAGGTGTTGATGAAGTGTTTAACATAAAAGAGTGGTCAAATATCACCATTCTTTATTTAAAGTAATGTGGTTTTGGTTTTGGTGCTGATTTTTTAATTAATTTCTATTCCAGGTGAATGAAAAAAATTCCACAATTAACCAACCAACCAAAAATCATTATTGATATGATTTTTATAGGAATTAGTGTAAAAACATCAAACTTATTATACATGATGGTTTGTTATTTGGAGATAGTGTTAAAATTTAAAACTCTTTTCACTAACAATACTTTCTATACATAGTTACTATAAAAAAAAAAATTGTACTGCCAACTAAATAGAAATCATGACTGACATGAATTTTAAGATGATTCTTATTAAATTTGATAAACTTACCATATATGATAAAATGTGATTGACTAACAATGTAAAATCTGTGTACTTAGTCTTTAAGTGAATGATCTATTTACTCTATTTTTATAGTAACGAAGGTATAAGTATAATTAGTATCAAATTAAAGGGAAATTACAGTAGCTATTTATTATTAATATTATTAGTATGGATGGAGTTGTAAGGGGGAGTGTAACATGATTTTAATTTTTGTATATTTACGTGTTGAGGAGTGCTAGTAACGCTCTCTCTGACATTCTTTTTCTAATAATTCTATTATTGGCTGAAGCATCAAACATCTAAGGATTAATCTGGTTACAAACATATGGGGACTGATGTGGTGACACCCCAATCTTTAGAGGAGGAAATTGAAGGTTTACTCTATAACTAATTTAAATAATGTAATTAAATAAACATGAGTATAGTAGTAACTTCTGTTATTTGTGTATCCTTCCTTCCTTGTGCATTTGTATGCCTTTGGGATCCCCTTTTTAATGTTATTTAGTGCATTCAGATTAGTTCTGTAAAATGTGGAAATGCATACATAATTCATGCCAATAATTTGCTTGGGGCAGTTTGTGAAGCATTTGTTCCCTTACTATTCAGGGCAGCTGGTAGTAGCATCACTGCTTCAGCAGAATATTAAGTCACGGTTGATACTTAGGAATCCTGAGAAAGCCACAGAATTGTTTGGTGAACAAGATAAGGAGAAACTGCAGGTACTCTTTAATGAGTAGTCCCTCTGAGGAGCAACAAACTTTGTGTTTTAATTTGATTTCATTCATTTTTTATTTATTTTCTAGTTATATAGAGCTTCTGAACATGACAGGTATTCAAAGGAGACACAAGGAAGCAGGAAGATTTGGATCCATCAATATTTGAGGTAAGCTATATAGAAGATTTTACAGAATAATACTTGATTGATCTGAATTATTATCATTTTGATGAGTCATTTCATTCAAAAATGAAAATGTAGGAAATAATTTTATTTCTTGTTTTCCTTGCTTTTTATTTACTTGCTTTATAGGGTGTCACACACGTGATTTGCTGCACAGGAACAACAGCTTTTCCTTCAAGGCGGTGGGATGATGATAATACACCAGAAAGGGTTGGTAAGAATCGTGTCAAACATATATTGCAGCATTTGAGTTATAACTAGAATGAAATAGATTAGTGAGGTGAAGATTCAAGTGTGGAAAATGTAAGCATAACAGTAATGCCTTTTATTCAAAGTTGCCTACAGCATAAAATTCATCTACATTTCAAGCACTTGTCAATATTTTGATTTTGATTTTGATTTTGACTAAAATTATTTAATTTGAAGATTGGGTGGGACTAAAGAATCTAGTATCTGCATTGCCTTCCTCAGTGAAGAGAGTTGTTCTTGTGTCATCAATAGGTGTGACCAAGTTCAATGAATTGCCATGGAGGTAAGCATGCCTCTATTTCGTTCCTAATTGACAAAGTTGCCTGTGATTTTTGTAGTATCGTCAGTTGGCATGCAAGAAAGCAGAATTTCTTTTACTGGTAATTCAGAACAGGGCCCTTCTAAAATTCTAATGAGAAATTAATTTAAACTTCAAAACATCAGTTTGGCCTGTCCATGATGGGTTATAAAGACTTCTTCTTTTGTTTTCAAATTCAAATGTAAGACAAAATCAAAGTTAACTACAGTTTTGAAATTAACTGAATTTTACCTGTCTGCATTACCTTCCTGCTTATTAAGAAGATAGCCTTATCATACATCAGGTCATGTTGGCTTTTCTCCTACTGAAATCAAAAGGGGTTTTGTTCATGTAAGAAGACCAATAGAGGCTTCAATGGAAATGTGTATAAAATGGAATATAGCCAAACTTTTGAGCGTTCCTTATTCCAAGATTAGGCTATCCATAAGCCTTGGCAAGGCTTACATTGGTACTTGTAGAGGACTTATCAATGATGGATTACTGGTAATTAGTAAGACTTGAAACCTAGGCCTTTTGTTTATGCTGTCCGGTCAGTTGAGCCAACCCTCATCGATGAAAATTGAGTTTTTTTATAGAGCCAAATAGCATTGATTACTATATGCATCCACTCTCACCTAGCGAGATAAGGCTCAGTTGTTGCTGCATACATTGAAAAAATGATAATCCTTAATTCTTCGTCTGCATGATTTGCCTTGCACAGTTAGCAAGAGTCCAAAGTCCAAACTGCGAGATGTCACTAATACGTATTATACTCACTGCATTTTCATTTTAAATTCCCATTCATGATCTTCATTAGTACCCTTAACTACATTAAAATGCCTTTTATTTGTTTTTGGGTAAATATGTTCATTAGGCTATAAATTCCAGGTGATCAATGAAATAATTATTCAATGACACACTGTGTTGATTATGTTTCAATTTTTTTCTCATTGACCTGCTAATGCTATTTTTTCATGTAGCATTATGAACCTATTTGGTGTCCTGAAGTATAAGAAGATGGGGGAGGATTTTCTTAGGAATTCTGGCCTTCCATTTACCATAATCAGGTATGGCGAAAATTTTGCATATTTCATACTTGATGTTACTTGACGAACAAATAGGTGGAGGACTTTAAACTTGGATTATGTGTCTTAAAATTTTGAAGTCCCCTCATATGGCATATTTAAATGCATTTTAGACCTGGAAGGTTGACAGATGGGCCATACACATCTTATGATCTAAATACTTTACTCAAAGCAACAGCTGGACAACGACGAGCAGTCCTTATAGGTCAAGGTATCTGATTAATGCTCATTTATAACTATGGCACAATGCAAGCATTTTTTTTCTTCTTTTTGTTGTTAGTTTCCTAAGCCTTATTCACATGAATCAATTACCAAGCTATACCTGCTGTATGTGTGAATATAGTCTAGCAAACTAATTATGTGAGTTGCTAGCAACATAGCTTGTTTGAAAGACAGAAGAAGAAATCAGGTTTCCACCACTTTTTGTCTAATGAAGCAGGAGCTTGGGCTCTAGTTGAATTACCCTTAGCTAGATGTATAACTGTGATGGTTTTGGCACTAATGTTTTCAACTGGCTATACTTTTAAGATATATATTAAGACCAGTAACTGCTGCTACGTGAGCCTATAAAATGGGTTTCCAATGCTGGTGGCATAAAACGATTTCTTTCTAGTGCTTTTACAGCTGTAACAGTTTCATTGTTTAACTTACCGACCAACCTTTACTGCCTTGAGCCTAATAATAATTCTGATTGAATTGCTGAGTGTTTGGAGTTGAGTACATAGGATTGTCAGTTCATATCCTCGCCGTTTGTCGCATTTGTAGGGGGGTTTATCATAATTCCATAACCCTATACATGTTTGCAGTGGGATTACATAGGACATGACATCAAAACCAATTAACCGAATGATAGGTAACCCCCATAGTTCGTTACATAGTATAATAATTAGAGAGTTAGTTAGTTGGGGGTTGAGAAAGAGAAACAAGGCATGTTTCCTATAAATAAGAAAAGGGGTTTAGAGGGAGATTTTATCTTGTGATTTGAGAGGGAATTCAGATTGTGATGGGAGAGTCGATGCCTCTCAAAAGTCCTGATAATCATTTTGTACTCTTTTCTGTTAATAGAAGCTGAATTTCTATAATTCTGATCCAGATCCTACCACAGAAACAATCTAACTCTTCAATCTAGCAACTCATGTATCATGTTTAATTTTGATTGGGAGATATAAGGTGGGTTGGATGATTAAGGTGGAAGGGAAGAGGGAAAAGGTCGCGGGTTCAATCTCCTCTGCTAATAAAAACTAACAATTAACAATTGCCGATATAAAATGTTTAATTTTGATTGCAAAGACGGACTTACAACCTATGGCATGTATGTATATCTTTGTCAAATGAAATGAAACTAAATGCTAGACATTATTTTTATCCAGAGCCATCATTTTTTCCTGCATAGACTTCTGTACACATCTTGTGTGAAATACTAAAATCCTCGGAGACAAACCTTGGAACCTTGACAGAATCTAAAAGCAATGTTTCAATGGGAGGAAGAGGATAAACCATCATATGACAAAGGAGGTAGCTGGGTAGATGCAAGATAGTTTACCTAGACACCATTGAGGCATCAGGAGTAGGATTTGATTTGTTGGAGAGCTAAGAACTGGAATCAAAGGGAGGGACTATCAGTGTCAGTGGTGAAGCTAATGGAGGATCAAGTGCTGTTAGTTGAACTGTTGCACATTGTTGGTTTGTAAACTGAGGGGAACTTACCCTTCAATTGAGAAACAGAACTCAAACGAGAAGTAAATTCCTCAGCAAAGCTAAAGCTAAATGAGGATGACTTAAATGCCAATGTAGCCGAGTAGCATACAAAGAACCAATATGTCTATCATGTGTTCAAGCTCATATAGTATTGAGATCTCTCATTGGCTAGAGGTATGACTAATGTAGTCCTTATAAGGCTTGGGTAGTCTTCACCTTAGTATCTTACAAGCTGATTTTGAGTTATGTCTTAAATCCCAAATTCTAAGTTGTGGTATTAGAGCCTATTTTAGATCTGTTATTGGGCCACTGTATTTGTCTACGCTCTAGATATCTATTCCTAGGCATGAGAGGATGTTGTTATTGAGTCACCCGCATTTGTCAACGCTCTAGATCTCTAGTCTTGGGCATAAGGAAGTGTGTTGAGATTCCAATTGACTAGAAATATGATTAATGTGGACTTATAAGGCTTGGATAGTTTGCACTATACAAGTTGATTTTGTGAGGTTGAGTTAGACCATAAATCTAAATTCTAAGATAAAATGTGCATCGTTAGATTCCATCTTAAAATCAATTGGCATTAAGTGAAGTAGTTCAACAGATATATAAGGTGCACCTTGAGAGTTGAGGCAAGTGATGTGAAAATTCCTAACATGCTCATTGTTCACAACCATTAAGGATGATCTTTGTCAGCAGGTAGTTTTCAACAATAGCAGGCAGGAGTGGTCTTGCCTATGGACAATGCATTGACATGATAGTTTTTGGTAGGCACCCTATCATAACAAGGAATCCAGTAAGGGAAAAGGGAAAAGTAGCACAGAGGATTCAACTGCAGGCTATGGATATCAGTCATAGGATGTGAGTTCGCTTGTATTTTGGTGAACAGAAAACAAGCTGTTATTGCTTATACTCTAACAATTAGTATAATCTAACACCTCATGGAATATGTACCCACTAATTATATGGGAAGTTAGGCAAATAATGCTTGTGTGAATAGGGTTTTCTTTTTGGATGCTTGTGTTTCATCCCTACATGTGACATAAATATAGAAAGTTAATGTACCTTATTTGTGTCTTCCCTTAGCAGTTTAGTTACTTAAACATGAATATGACTCATTTGTATTTTTTCAGAGTATTTTTGTTTGAAGTTTTAGAAATTTGGCAATGGGGTTTCAGGAGATAAACTAGTGGGAGAGGCCAGCAGAATAGTGGTTGCTGAAGCTTGCGTGCAGGCACTAGATCTTGAAGTCACTGAAAACCAAGTATATGAAGTTAACTCTGTTGAGGTAAAGTTTCAGTGGTAATTTTTGGTATTAGATATATACAATGACACATTGATTTGATGTGTTAGTGTGTCAGATCATACTGACATGGTAGAATCTCCTCCGTGTTTTTGAATGTGTGCTTTTGAATGTTATGTGAATGTTGATAGCTGAAAAGAACGGATAGTTGATGGCTAATGCCTCTACTTTTTGGATTTTCAGCCATCAAGCAGTGATATGTCACGTAAAAGAAATTAATTTCTTTTGGCGGCAGTGACATATTTTTCAAAACAATTAGAAGTAAATATAAGATATAGTAATTTATATAAAGTTTAATAGCTATACATTGTCAGTGTAAAAACTTACACTGTCAACAATTAAAAATTATTGTTAATATAGAAAATCAGCAAACATACTATAAACAGTTTAAAAAAAAAAAAAATCGGCAAAGATAATATATTAGAATAATAGGAAAGGTACCAGTGGTACAATTACATGAGCAAAAGCGCAACCACTGGTTAATGAATATTTATATCTTGTCTGATACAAATATTTAATTTTATAACCAATAGCTATCTATACCCACCGGTTTGTAATTGAATTTGAATGATAATTTACTATAAGTAATGATTTGGGATGGAATGATACTATAAGATTGTTTTACATTATTATTATTGCCTATTTTCTCATTTATATATCCAATAGTTATTCATAAAACGGGTTTCAAAATTTCAATTAGAACATAGTAGCACATATTAATGATTTTTGTTTAGGACTGAATGACTGTTAGGACTCATATAAGTCACGCATTTTAGTTTAGTGAGATGATATATTTTTTTGTGAATTGGTTACATTAGTGAGATGATATTCAATGTCTTGTAATAAAAACAATTTTGTGCAATTTTTTATATTTATTTACTGTTATTGATGCACAAGCATGCTTCACCTAGTTTTGTTACTTTTAGTAGCTTTAAATTAAATAATAGCACTATAACTTGTCTAAAAGTATTATAGAGGACAATGCTAGTAATCTTGTTACTTCATAATTTAATGGCTTAATTACATTTTTTTTATTCTTTTATTATCATCAGTTTTTTGAATTTGGTTCCTCATTATTCTTTGCTAATTTGATCCTTCCCAATTTTAATTGTACAATTTTAGTCTATCCGTTAATTTGCCATCCAATATTTAATAGAAATACTAATGTTGCATAAAAGTGCTCATATGAACGTGCTAATGTGGATGTGGTGTAATGTCACATAAGCATATCCGTTAATCTTGGAAGTTAAGTTAAAAATTGAACTAAAGTTGCAAAAATAAAATAATGGGGATCGAATTAGCGGAAAAAGGAGAGAGGAGAGGATCATGTTTAAGAAATAATAATAGTAAAGTGACCAAAAGTACAATTAATTTTAATTTATATCATACATGTTAGTATTTATCTATTTTCCCAAAATTACTGGTAGATATAATATTTTAAAATTCTTAATTATTTGATACTGTTAAGTTTGTGTTTCATATTTAATCAAATGCTGGAAAGTATTTAAAAAAGTTGTTTATATGTGTATATATATTCCTTACTCTATAAAAAAAAAAAAAAAATCCTTACTCCAATCTTTATGTATATTCTTGATGCTTAAATACATATATTAGATGTGCAATTAACTAAAAGTGCAATGATGGTAAAGACACCAATAGTGCAATTAACTAAAAGTGCAATGATGGTAAAGACACCAATAGTGCAATTAAGTTTAATTTAAATGGTACATTTTACTATTTAACAATTTTCCCAATATTCATGAAGATATAATTTTTTAAAATGCTTATATATTTGTTACTGCTAAGTTTGTGCTTCATATTTATTGTTAATCAAATGCTGGAAAATATTTAAATTAGTTGTTTATATATGTATATACGCTCCTTACTCCATTTATGCATATTGTTGATGCTAATTTGCATATATTTTAGGGGGAAGGTCCTGGAAATGAAGCTAAGAAGTGGCAAGAATTATTCGAGGCTGCAAACTCCCGCTAATTGGACTACCAATGAACTTTTATAGCATTTCAAGCCATGTGTGCCAATTACTCCCCAATATACCAAACACACTAAAGAAAACATGTCTAAAGGAGGAAAAGAAGAAGAAAAAAGAGTAAGTCTAAAGTAAGAAATCAGCCAAAAAAAGAAAGAAATGTTGGATCATTTTGCTTTCTTACTATTATAAATATTTTTGGCAATGTTATTTGATACGAATTAGTTGATAAATTAGAAAAATAATGGTATACATATTTGGTTTAGAAAAGAAATAAGAAAGAAAGGAAAAGGCCATAAAGAGAAATTAAAGCAAACATGTAAAGGTAAGACGATTTTTTAGATTGTTTGTTAAGAAAGAAAATAATATATAAGATTAAAATTGATTGATTATACAACTTTGACTAAAGGAAGATTTCAATTTCTAGAAACTTGTTTTAATTCATAAATGGATCATTACAAGTTGTACGTCTTTCTAACATCCCCTTGAGTGATAAAGTCCTTAGATTGTTTTATGTACACATTCTTGAGAAGATTCCCATTAAGGAGAGCAATCTTGACATTCATAATCAAGGTATTCTACCCTAGCAAGCAAGATTTGAATTGACTTAAGCATCACAAATGGGGAAAAGGTTGAGAGTTGTATTAGTCCTTACCACCATTCAAAAGTTGTCAAATTACTTTTTCTCAAAATACACAATAGAATTACGATTCCGTTGCACTAGGAAGGTGCAAAAAATGTTATACAATCAAATTGTGGTTCCATTGTATATTTTTGCACCCCCACTAGTGTAATGGAATTGTGATTCTGTTGTGTAAAGAGGATAGGTAAATACATGTTAGAAGTATAATTCCTTTCTAAATGTATATAACTGAGTTTTACTTCTGTCGTGTATATTTTTTTAGGATAAAAAATGAGCAATGGAATACATTGTGCAACATAATCGTACTTTTGTTGTACATTTTTTTATATGTACAACAGAAGCATGATTTCGTTTTACACTATACAACAAAACCAAGATTTCATTGTACATGTTTTTAATAGTTTGACAGATATAACTTATGTATTAAATCAAATTTCATATAAATGTTCACTACGTATTGAGGTACACATTCATAAAATTAATTGGATACTCATTCAATGTTTGCTATGAACAAATGTCTATTACGTATTTCAATCTTTAGAAAAGTCTACTACACAGTGAGATCCTCTGATTGACTGAAATTGTATTGAGTTTAAAGCTTACATGTGTCGACTATAAGGTCTTTGCCATGAATATGCTTCGAGTGTGCAATGTATTCTCCATTGTGGTGCAACAGGAAACAAGAAACAATTACCTTCAACCAATCAATCTTATATCTCATTTATTGTTAAAAGATAAGTAAATAAAACATTTATCATTATCTTTATGGGATACTATTATTTTCTCTCAAATTATTTACCTTTTTGCTTTGCATCTTACAACTTTGAGCATGGACATTCTTGTTAATAAACTCCCCAGCAATATTTGCCAATATCAAGAAAGCAATCAATGACCATTATCATAACAGTATTGTATAAAAGTTGAAAATATATTTTTGAGAATTCTAATATACATCCCAAATTTCAAAGTACAAAATGAAAAAAGAAAAAAATTGGTAGTGTTTAAATAAACTTCACCTTAAACACTTAAAATAAAACAAAATAAATTCAATGAATATTTTCACATAAGTTAAAATTAACTTAAAGACTATAATCTACATAATTTTTTTATTTAACTTCTTTAAAAATTGAATGTATAAGTTAATTTTAAATAATTTGAAAACTTCAATTTATTTTATCTTTTTATTTTCTTCTCTTATATATAAGTATGTACTTACAAACAAGTTTAGTTAAACCAAACCATGGTTGTTTTGAGAGTAAAGAGTACATTTCAATTTTCCCATCCCATACATTTAGTGCATGTTTGAATTAAAATTTCAAATTAAATTTAGGTCAAAGTTAAGTTTGAAAAAGCATCACAAATCTTATTTCTTCCAAATTGAGTTTCTAAGCAAAAATTTGTCCTCAAACTTACTTTTAAAGGTTAATCAAATATGATTTTAAATCGATTTTATTCTCAAACGTACTTTTGGAATCCTTACACAAAAATCCAAACACACCTTTAATCATTGTGAAGTATCTATGAAATCACTTCCCCAGCAATTTGAGAACATCAATGAAGTGCATAAACCAAATTAAGTGCCAAAGCACATTCTTTTACCCTATTAGGCGATAATCGTACCCTCTAAATGACTAAATTAATGAAATGTTGTCTGTTAGTTAAAGTAAAAAAAAAAAGACAATTAATTAAGGGAATAACCAAAGGTGTGAAAAAGAAAAAAGAAAAAGAAATTAGGTAATTAATAAATCACAAGTAAGGAGGTTGCACAATTTTTTTTGCTACCCTGCTTGTATAATTTATAGCCCACCTGTTTCACGTTTTTAGGGAAATACAATGACGTCGTTGTAAAGTTTCATAGTCAGTTTGGGTAGATTTTTATTTGATGTTAATTTTATGATGCCTAGAATTAATTTTAAAAAGAGAAACTTTATTTTTTTTATTAAAAAAATTAATTCTCAAAATATCAATTTATTGAAAGATAATATTAAAATCTAAGACAAAATTACACTGCATCATTAAACATGGTCTCTCTCATTAGTATGATTTTGTTACCATATACACCTTTATTTTTTAATTAGTATAAGTGTGTTAATAAGTTATAAATATAATTAATCTTAAAGCTATACACGGTATAACTTGTTAACTTATTTATTTTAAAAATTAAATAGATGTATATATTAACAAATGTTTGTAAAGTTTATTAACATACACTATTTATTTTTTAGATAGAATACATTAGCAAACTATAACTTGGATTAATCTTAAAATACAGGTGTTACTTGCTAAATTTTCTCTGCACCATTAAAAATATATAGTAATACACGCACCATAAATTTTCTCTGTCTTATAAAAAAAAATACTCTCCTGTGAGTACTAGTAACTCAATTATGCATCTATATATATTGGTTCAAAGAGTGAGTGAACTTATATGCATAGTGCTTGATACTTAAACAATGAGTGAAAATATGGGGGGGAGAAACATAGAGAAAATGGAAGAAATCCCACTATTTAGTGAGAAAATGAAATTGGCTCAAAAAGCAGCTAGCCAAGGAAAATGGATGGGAAGACTTCAAGGAAACAATGAAGGAAGACAAGGAAAACCTGCTCAAGGTTTTTGACTTGTTTGAGAACAATTCCATCCATGTTGCAACTCGCTCCAACAACCCACAACTCCTCAAAGAGTTGATAAAGTTAATGCCTAGAGAAGAAAGATTGCAAGCTATGTGCAAGAAAAATCGTGAAGGGAACACTATTTTGCATGAGGTTGTCTTTTGTGAAGATGTGAAAATGGCAAATGTTGTGTTTGAGATTGAAGAGGAGTTGTTGCAACAACAATCATCACAACTAGAGGAAAAAAAGCCATTGCTAGAGAGATAAAAAAAAAAAAAAAAACAAACGAGGTGAAACTCCTCTTTTCACTGCTGCAATGCATGGAAAGCTGAAGATGCTCGAGCATATGGCCAACCATGTTGTCACGCATAATGTGGGAGATATTAAAGAGCATTTACACCGATTTTACAAATATTCTGCTCTTCATGCAAGTGTCATAGGACAACATTTGGGTATGTCTTTTCATTTCACTCTTTGACTACCTGTGTTAATTAGTAGTACATTTTTATTATTGACTAAAACTCATTGTGATTGATTATGTAATATGTATTTAAGTTTTTTTTTAAACTTAAAATAAGAGAATTAATAACACTTAATTATCTTGTTAAAAAATAATCCTTAATTATTATCTTGTTAAAAAATAATCCTTAATTATGTGTCATACATGTAAATATGAATTGAGATCATAAATTAGATGGGGGTCTAAAATTACCTAATAATTTCTTATAGTTATAAGCCAATGTGATAGAAAGTGTCATTTATTGTGATTTATTTTCAAGTCTTTGTCTCATGCTTCAAGTCAAGCACCTCCTTTTCTATCAATATTGATCTTTTGCTTATAATAAAAAGACTTAAATGTAATTTTGGTCCATTTATTTTTTAAAATTCACAATTTTGATCATCTTATTTTAAAATAGAGACATTTAGTCCCATACTTTTATAAAATGTACAATTTTGATTATTGCCTCAAACTCAAAGTATTGACTACTAAGAAATTAACATTAACTATAACATAGATTAAGAAAATTAACTTGTTTCACATCACTAAATTTGATTCACATCACTTTTTATTTTTGATGAATATCACATCAACTTAATTTCTTACCAATAAACACTTTTTAAATTTGATGAAAGATTAAAATTGTGAATTTTATAAAACTTGAGGATTAAATGTTTTTATTTTAAAATAGAAGGATATAAATTGAGGAATTTAATATGAGTATTAAATGTCTCTATTTTAAAATAGAAGAATTAAAATTACATATTTTAAAAAATAGGGGGACTAAAATTATATTTAACCCTAAAAAAATTGTGCAATTTTTTTTATGTGTATGCGATTTATAATATGTGTTGCTTCAAGTAGGTGGAACTTATATCACTCATATCGGGAGTATAATACCCATATACATTAATCAATATTGTTAAAAAAAGATTATTATTTGGGTGTCTCGTAATATCGTAAGAGATTTTTTTATTTTGTTTAATTATTAGAAAGGAGGATCTTATAGAAATTAAAAAAGCTAAATGATCGATGATTTGAAGCCATAGATCGATCTTAATTGCTATCAAATAAGAAGATCTTCATGGATTATATTAAATTTGTTACTTTCTTTTTTACGTGGCGATTCAAAGTCAATGATCGTGGAGCATTGAATTTGGTTCTAGATGTTGCAATTTGGCTAGTGATGAGAATAGATAAAGAACTTGCTGTGCAAAGGGATGAGAAAGATTTAACATGTCTTCAACTACTTTCCAAAATGCCACAAGTATTTCGAAGCCACACTAGCATGGGACCAGTGAAGAGTCTCATATATCTCGGTATTTTCTCTACATCTATTTTTAACTTTTAGAATAATAATAGAGTTAATACAATTAATTGAAATTTTATTTGATTTGCAAAAGTGAAGAGGGTGAGGATCTACAACCTCGACACTAGATCTTATGATCCTTTCGTTGAGCTCTACGAGGTCAAGAGAAAGTGATTTGGGTCTTCCAGTGTTTATTTCCACAACTTGGGTTGTGGATTCTTTTATTTTGCACATTGAATTGAAGTACGGGCTTTAACATTGGCATCCCCTCAATCCTATTTAAACCCCCTCAAAAACTGGTATTTTATATGTTGAGTTGTTGACAAAAATGTCTCACAATAGAAACAATTTGTTCCTTTAAAGAATCAGTAACATTAAAACTTTTATTTTTTGTATTAACCAGTAACACATCTTTAACAAATCACATACTCTAACTAAATAACCATAATCTGACAACCATAAACCATTACACATGCTGGCAAATTTTCCCATCTGGGGTTCTTTTACAAAATATTTCCCCAGATGGGGTTCTTTTCAAAAATTTAACAAGGGGGGGTTGTTTTGTTACGTAAAATGCATGGAAATATAGCAAACCGCCATTGGCAATGGCGGTTTGCTGACCATCTCCCACGTGGCAAGGAAAACGCCAGTGGTGATAGCGAGTTCTACGACAGCTGCAAATTGCCTCTCCTTCTGGCGATTCCGTGCACAGGTGAGCAAACCGCCAGTCAAACTGGCGGTTTTGCTTTTGCAGCCCTAGGTTCCAGCTTTTTTGAGGTTCCAGCTTTTGCAGAGCTTTTGCAGGGGTACGTTTTTTCAGGTAGGGAGTTGCAACTGCCATTGGCAACTTGAGGGCAAGTTGCAACTCCCACCAGCGATTTAGGGAAGAAGAAATAGCCAGTGCTGGTAGCGATTTAAGTGCTATATAAACTCAAATTCTCAGTTCTTATCTCAAGGCTGCGTGCTCAAATTTTAGTTTTTAAATTTGTTGCTTATTTATCTCAACGCTGCGTGCTCAAATTTCATTGCTTCTTCAACGTTGCTATAATCAGATTTAAGGGCGTCAAATTCATTTTAAAATTGTGAGTGTCTAAGAATTCCGCATAAAATTTTGTATTTACTTGTTCAGTTTTAAATATTTGAATGAGACTATAATTTGTGTTATAATTTTGTGAAAGTAATTTTTTTTATTATGAATAATTAATTATATTATATATAGAAAATTAGGTTATATTTTAACAGAGAATGCATTCCTATTGATCATATCATAAAGAAGCTCCTTAACACTCTAATTATAGATGATTGTAAGAAAACCTTTTAGTGTGTGCTTGATTTAAGGCGATGAATTAAACTTGAAATTGATTTCAGATGAAAAGAGATGAAAGTGGTAAGGTGAAGCATTTGATAGGAGTGTAATAAGTATGAAAGTTTTAGAAAATGATGGGTGCCTCCATGGGCAAACAAAACTTTCGCAAAATGATATAAATTGGGGTAAAAATAAAGGTACTGGGACAAGCAAATATAAGTAATTTTTTAAAGTAATTATTTTAAAGTAATCTCGATACAAACTAAAGTTTTGTATTTGCTTGTTCAGTTTTAAATATTTGAATGAGGCTATAATTTTTTTATTTGTTAGTTTCCAGTAAAATAATTTGTATGCTAATTTTTTTTAAGTAATTTTTTATTAAAAGTAAATTTCAGCTTTGAAGTAAATTTTTTTTTTAGTTCTTATTTTGCAGTAAAATAATTTGTATGATAATTTTTGTAAGTAATTTTTAATTAAAACTACATTTCAGCTTAAATTTTTTTTTTAAGTAATTATTTTTATTTCTTAGTTTGCAGTAAACTAATTTGTATTGTAATTTTTTTAAGTAATTTATAATTAAAAGTAGATTTCAGCTTTGAAGTAATTTTTTTAAGTAATTTTTTTATTTCTTAGTTTACACTAAAATAATTTGTATTATAATCTTTTGAAAGTAATTTTTAATATAAACTAGCTTTCAGCTTTGAAGTAATTATTTTTAAGTAATTTTTTTTATTTCTTAGTTTGCACTAAAATAATTTGTATTATAATTTTTTGAAATTAATTTTTAATTTAAACTAGCTTTCAGCTTTGAAGTAATTATTTTTAAGTAATTTTTTTTATTTCTTAGTTTGCACTAAAATAATTTGTATTATAATTTTTTGAAATTAATTTTTAATTTAAACTAGCTTTCAGCTTTTAAGTAATTTTTTTTATTTCTTAGTTTGCACTAAAATAATTTGTATTATAATTTTTTGAAAGTAATTTTTAATTTAAACTAGCTTTCAGCTTTTAAGTAATTTTTTTTATTTCTTAGTTGGCACTAAAATAATTTGTATTATAATTATTTGAAAGTAATTTTTAATTTAAACTAGCTTTCAGCTTTCAAGTAATTTTTTTAAGTAATTTTTTTTATTTCTTAGTTTGCACTAAAATATTTTTTTTTATTCCTTCCATTGACTATTTTGAATTTATTATGAATAATTAATTAAAATATTGTTTTTGTAGGTACACGATGAATTCGGTTATAACAGTGTTGTATTTCAATGGAAGGGTATATGAAGATAATGATGGTGTAATATTTGAAGGCAGTAAAAAAGCGATTCAGATTAAACGTGGAATTAGTTTCAATGCTTTGAAGAAAAAAATTGGAGACAAGGTAAAGTTACAAAATAATGAAATTATTTCTGCTATCAGTTGTAGATTTTTAGTGTCAGGAAAATATATTGCCTTGCAAATTTGCGATGACGAAGACGTTGAAACGATGCTGGAAAGTTTTAAACAACAACAAGAAATGTCAGTTCTAGAATTGTACATAGAAAAGAATGTGGCTGGTGGTTCAATGTTTCATTCTGCAAATTCCCTTACATCATGTGGAAATTATGTATCTAATGATTACACACAACCGCCAACAAATATGAGCAATTTAAATCTTGACGAAGATGATGATCATGATGATGATGATTATCTTGTGTCTAACTCATACGTTGAAGAGTCGTTAGACGAAGATGACAGTGTTGACGGTATATCAGATACAGACAATGAAGTCCCCGAGATGATTCCACCAGTAAGAATTGTTCACCCAGCAGAAGGTATGATTTCCTCTTAAAAAATACTTCAGTCAATATATTTATTATTTCACGACAATTGTATTTAATGCCAAATAAGTATGATTTGAATTTTTTTTGGACTATAAGGTGTACAAGGAATTCAGAATCCATTTTGGAATGATGCTTTGCATTATAATAATATCAACTGGAGTCATCCTGATGAGGAGGACATTTGTGGTTTGGAGATGCCATCCACTTTTAATGTTGGCCAAGAATTATATGTTGGCATGGAATTTGATAGTAAAGATGCGGTCAAGAATGCGGTCAAACAATATGTTATGAGGGTGCATCAAAGTTTCAAAGTGGTTGAAAGCAAATGGGACAAGTATGTGGTTTGTTGCTTGAATAGAAATGCAGATTGTCCTTGCCCTTTCTACATGAGGTCAATCCTATCTAAAAAGACTGATTCATGGAAAGTCACTCAATGGGGTGGACCACACACATGTCTCAATATGACCATGACCCAAGATCACGAGAAACTTGATTCAGATTTAATTGCGACTTGTGTAGTAGGTACGTATTTTATGTTCATATTATGTTATTGTTTAGCCTTAATTGTCATTTAAATTTTGTTATTCTATTGACAGGCATGATCAGAGAAGATCCATCGATAAAAATTTCATTGATTCAAGAGAGGATTAACAGTCAATTTGCGTACAAGGTGTCGTACAAAAAAGCTTGGTTGGCGAAACAAAAAGCCATTGCTATTGAATATGGTGATTGGGATGAGTCATATGCGAAACTTTCGTCGTGGCTAACACACATGCAAAATCATTCTCCTGGATCGTATTTTCAAATACTACATGACGATTTTATCGTTGGAAATACGGTTAGTCGCGAACACCGCCAATTTCATAGAGTTTTCTGGACATTTGGGCAATGTAAAGAGGCTTTCAAGTACTGTAAGCCAATCATACAAGTTGACGGCACACATTTGTACGGCAAATACCGTGGGACCCTCTTAATGGCCACATCCCAAGATGGAAATGGTGGTGTCCTTCCTCTAGCATTCGCGGTGGTGGAAGGTGAGACGTTGACAGCGTGGTCATGATTTTTGGCACACTTGCGTGAACATGTCACAGATAAAAATGGTATTTGTCTGATATCTGATCGACACGCAAGTATAAAGTCCGCTGTCGCTAACGAAGCACTTGGCTGGCAACCTCCCCACGGTTATCATGTCTACTGCGTGCGACACATAGCAAGCAACTTCAATCGAAAATTCAATAATGCAAAACAAAAAGAAATGTTGAAGAAATTGGGTAAAATTTCATATTTGATGGCCACGTTTATTTTACTTTCATTTATACTTTAAATTGTTATTCATAACTAATTTTATGCAGCCTACACTCCTTGCAAGCACATTTTTGATCAAAATTTAGAAAAATTTCATGAACTGAGTCCAGCCATAGCAACATGGATTGATCGCATCTCAAAAGAAAAATGGACGATGGCTTACGATAGAGAAGGACGTCGATATGGCCACATGACAACGAACCTCTCAGAATGTATCAATAAGGTTTTAAAGGATTGTCGCAACATTCCCATAACAGCATTGGTGAAATCAACGTACAGTAGGTGTCGAAAGTACTTTGTTGAGCGTGGCCGCCAAGCCCAAAGACAGTTAAATGAAGGCCAAGTATATTGTTCAAAGCTTGTTAAAGAACTGAGGAAAAATCAAGAACAAGCTTGTACGCACATCGTTCGCGTGTATGATATCCACTCCACAAGGTTTGAAGTAGAGGAGAGCTTCAACCCTATAACGCAACGTGGCGGACAAAAGTGGGCAGTAAACTTGAATGATCGTCATTGTCAATGCGGAAGGTATTCTGCGCTTCACTATCCATGTTCACATATTATTGCAGCTTGTGGTTACGTGAGCATGAACTACTACCAATATATAGATGTTGTTTATACAAACGAGCACATCTTAAAAGCTTACTCCGCACAATGGTGGCCTCTTGGGAATGAAGCGGCTATTCCTCCTTCTGATGACGCATGGACACTTATCCCTGACCCAACCACAATTCGTGCGAAAGGTCGGCCAAAATCAACAAGGATAAGAAATGAGATGGATTGGGTCGAACCATCTGAGCACCGAACAAAATGCAGTAGATGTGGAGCCGAAGGGCATAACAGGCGTCGCTGTCCAATGCAATCTGAGCGTGGGAGTTGTTCAAATCCTTGATTTATGTATGTTAGTCGAGTGACTTGTATTTGTTTCCGTTCTATTCAATGTATTGAATTTTTGGGGTTCAATGAATTCAGTAGTCAAAAACATTTTGCCTTTTGTACATAACTTATTCGTGGGATTCAATGAATTCGTTAGTTAAAACCATAAACATAAACCCTAAACCTAAACCACTAATTTTGACCCTCGACCCCTAAACGTAAACCCTAACAACTAATTCTAGTTTGATGCGCGACATAAAAATAGTCATTATGATAACTTAACCATAACCCTAACCCTAACTCAAAAACCCTGCCCATAGCACTAACCATAAGCCATAACCTAAGTCGTAAAGCTTGACTAATAAACCCTAACCCTACCTCATAACCCCAGAGCCCTAACTCATACAACTAAACCATAACCCGTAAACCCCACTCATAAACCCTAAGTCCTAAAACTAACCCATAACCCCTAAACCTAACTCATCAGCCCTAAGTACTAACCCTAACTCATAAACCATAACCATGTCACATAACCCTTAACCCTAACTCATAAACCCTACTCATATCATAACCCTAAGCCATAACCTAAGTCATAAACCTTGAAAATGGTGTTTGTCGTTAGTCAGTACCATTACTTATTTTCATTTGTCTACTTTAATTTTTCTTTACGACTTTATTTATTATTCTAGTTTGATGTGTGACTTAAAAATAGTCATTATGGTGACCGCGATGGTGATTCCATAACAAATAGTCATTCAAAGCGAAATTCCATAACACATTCCATAACAAGTACTATGAGATACCATAAATTAAGTACTATGTATGTTAGTTGAGTGACTTGTATTTGTTTACGTTTTGTTCAATGTATTGAATTTCTGGGGTTCAATGAATTCGGTAGTTAAAAACATTTTGCCTTTTGTACATGACTTATTTGTGGGGTTTAATCAATTCGTTAGTTAAAACCATAAACATAAACCGTAAACCTAAACCACTAACCCTTAAAATAAACCACTAACCCTAAAAATAAACAATTGCCCCCTAAACCCTAACCACTAACCCTAAACCCTAACCACTAACCATAAACCCTAACCCCTACCCCTTAACCTCAACCACTACCCCTAAACACTAACCCATCCCCAAAAACCCTAACCCCTAACACTTAACCTCAACCACTACCCCTAAACCCTAATCACTAACCATCAACCCTAAACCCCATCCACTAACCCTACCTCACAAACTCTACCCCTAACCCTTAACCCCTAAAACTAACCCATAACCCTAAACCCCATCCACTAACCCTAAAAATAACTCACTAACCCTAAACCCCATCCACTAACCCTAAAAATATCTCACTAACCCTAAACCCCATTCACTAACCCTAACTCATAAACTCTACCATTAACCCTAAACCCCATCCACTAACCCTAAAAATAAGTCACTAACCCTAAACCCCATCCACTAACCCTAAAACTATCTCACTAACCCTAAACCCCATTCACTAACCCTAACTCATAAACTCTACCATTAACCCTAAACCCCATCCACTAACCCTAAAAATAAACCTCTAACCCTAACTAATAACCCTACCTCAAAACTCTAACCCTAACCCTAACCCTAAATAATAACACTAACCCATAACCCCTACAACTAACTCATAAACCCTACGTCCTAAAGTTAACTCATCAACTCTAACCCTAAATAATAAACCATAACCATAACTCATAACCCTAACCGTAACTCATAAACCTAACCCCTAACACTTAACCTGAACCACTACCCCTAAAATTAGTAGCTTCAAATCAATAAAAGATGAGAAAGCTAAAATTAGTAGCTAAAATTACTTATTTTGATTTATCTACTTTAATTTTTCTTTATGATTTTATTTATTATTTTAGTTTGATGTGCGACATAAAAATAGTCATTATGATTACTTAACCATAACCCTAACCCTAACTCATATCACTACACCTAACTCATAACCTTATACCGTAACTCATACACCCTAACCCATAACCCTAACCCATAACCTAAGACATAACCATTGACTCATAAACCCTAACCCTAACTCATAGCCATGCACCTAACTCATTACCCTAAACCCTAAACCCTAATTAATAAACCATACCCATAAAAATAAACCACTAACCCTAAACCCCATCCACTAACCCTAAACCCTAGAAATACCAATGTAGCCGTGTTTGCATTGTTTGGGTTGATAAACATTTTTGTTTTGCGCCTATACCACACCATGTAATCCGAGTTAAAACTCAATAGGCCCTCTTGTCGAGCATAAACGTCGACCCTAAACTCAGCTCGATTATTCCACTGACAGATAAATGGGGCCAACAGCTGGAACCAATTTTCATCCATTTTGCCTTTCAGTGTTAGCTCGTGGACATTCCATGGTTGCGAAGGAGACTCCGGAATAGGTTGTTGCATTCCAAATTGTCGCAACACTCTATCCGGTTGGTGCCACTCTACAACATGGAAACAAATGAGTGGCACCACTGCGCACCACGCCATACTGCCAACCAAACAAATGGGAGGCAACATCGACATAACAGTTGCTGTGTAAGGCTCCCACAGAAACTGCATACAATAACACAATTGTTAATTTATCTTAAACCATGACATTTTATTTATTATTTAACAAATACATGATGATCTTGTTACCTCATGTCGTTTCATGATATCCAATTTGCGACGGAAAACTATTAGATCATCATTGCCAATATGTTGGTTTCCACGTCGCAGCCACCTACAAAAAAAATATGAAATAATTAGTGCCGACGCATTACATTATTGATTATTTTCAAATGAATTTTTTTTAAAAAAAACTAACCTGTGTCCGAGTGGTTTGTTTTCCATTATAGGAGGAGTTCTCTTTGAAGCCAAAGTCGTGCAGCGTTCCCATGCCCACATTTGGATTAAGATGCACATACCTCCGATTGATTTTATTTTGTAATCAGTGGCGCTGCACATCTCTCTGTATAAATAAGCAAGCACGGCAGGTCCCCATGCATACGTGCTGCACTGTTCAAAGTCCCGTAAAAATTGGAGGTACCTTAGGGAAACTTTACTACTGCTTTTGTCAACAAATAGAACTCCTCCTATGAATCTATAGATGGGTACAGCTCGTCTGATATGTAACATCCTGTCTGGTTCTCCATTCCAAACATGTTCGGAAACATGTTTAGGTTGCAGCCATAAAACGTCTCCATCTATTGGACCAAACTTAATGTGTATACCAGATGAAGATGAGGATGAAGATGCCATTAATACTGTAAAGTAAAATGTAATACAAAAAATTAACAACAAAAATTGTACATTAAAAAAATTAACTACATTTAAATAAATGCTTTAAAATACTCTACAAATAAAAAAATTACAAACTTAATAGCTACCCCAATTAAAATAAATGACCAACTTAAAATACATAAATTTGTTACACGTACAAAAATTTAACACAAAAAAACTTAAAATACTACCTAAAATACTTTACAAATAACAAAATTAAAAATTACATAGTTACACAAATTTAAATAAATTACCAAATTAAAATACATAACAAAATTAAAAATTTAAACACGTACATAAATTTAACACAAAAAAACTTAAAATACTACCTAAAATACTCTACAAATAACAAAATTAAAAATTAAATATGTACAAAAATTTAAATAAATGATCAAATTAGAAATACATAACAAAATTAAAAATTTAAATACGTACATCAATTTAATACAACAAAACTTAAAATACTACCTAAAATACTATACAAATAAGAACATTAAAAATTAAATAGCTACAAAAATTTAAATAAATGACCAAATTAAAAATACATAACAAAATTAAAAATTTTAACACTTACATAAATTTAACAAAAAAAAATTAAAATACGACCTAAAATACTCTACAAATAACAAAATTAAAAATTAAATACCTACACATATTTAAATAAATGACCAAATTAAAATAAATAACAAAATTAAAAATTTAAACACGTATATAAATTTAACACAAAAAAACTTAAAATACAACCTAAAATACTCTACAAATAAGAAAATTAAAAATTAACATACCAACATAAATTTAAATAAATGACCACATTAAAATACTTACATAACAAAATTATAAAATAAAATACGTACTTAAATTTAACACAACATAACTTAATTTACTAACTAAAATACTCTACAAATAACAAAATTAAATATTAAAATATCTACATAAATTTAAATAAATGACCATATTTTTTTCCAATTATTAAAATTTAAATTAAATAACATATATTATACACAAAAAATGGCATTAAATCAAAAAATTACCATGGAATCAAAAATTTAAACAACATACATATATAAAATTAATAAAATATCATATATTTCAGTAAAAACTATAAATAAGTCAATTAAATAATATCCACTGTCTAACTAAAACTAAAAATACCATATATAAAATACAAATAATATCATACAAACATAATAAATCTAAACCAATTAATAATAATATAACAGCTAAAATTAAGGTACAAATCATTTTATCACAAATAATAACATATGAATTTAAAATCAACTAACCTACAACTAACGTATAAAATAATAATATACCAACTCAAATTTGTAACATATACTACTTAAAATTTAAAAGTTCCAGCTAATATCAACTAAAGTTGTCAAGTTAAGAAAAACTTACCAATTTGAGCAATCACTTAACAGCAATACAAGAGCAACCACTTAAGAAGAGAAGAGAAACTACTTAGGAGAGAGTTATTGTCCTACAAAAATAAACAAACGTATCAAATAAAATTAAGTTAACATATATAGTTATATAACATAATAATATTTATCATTGATAAATACTTACTAAACAGAAAACGCAGGAACAAAATAACAAGAAGGCTGGGAGAACTTATGAGGAACAATATCAAAGAAGAAAGAAGTGCAAGGAAGGCGCTGTGATGAACAACGAGCTTCTTCTTTTATAAGGGAAAGAGGCTGATTTTTTTAAATCAAGCAAACCGCCAGCCTGGCTGGCGGTTCCTTCTCAATGCAAATTGCCATTCGTACTGGCGATTCCAAGCTTCTCAATGCAAATTGCCATTCGTACTGGCGATTCCAGGCTACCACTGCACCACTGCACCACCTGCGCCACTGCTGCACCTGCGCGCCTAAAGCCTAGCCCTCAGCCTAGGAACTCGCCAGTCAAACTGGCAGTTCCCTATGCATGGCTATCTCGCCATTGCAACCAACGATTCCTTCAGAATCACCAAACTCGCCAGTGGTACTGGCGGTTTGGGTGCTGTATGCATGCATGTCACGTAAAAAACAGCCCCATTGTGCAAATTTTTTTAAAAAGACCCCATCTGGGGAAATATTTTGTAAAAGAACCCCAGATGGGGAAATTTGCCACACATGCTCCAACTCAATAACCATAATCTTTCGTAACCAAAGGAACCAGGCAAGTCAACAAAGCAAAATAAATTCCCAAAATGCTGGAAAATCGAATTGTATCTTGAATAACCTTCCCTATATGCAATATACAATATAGTACAATCGTAATAAGCTTTTCGGCACCAGTGTCGTTCAATACTGTTATGCATATTTCAGATCTGGCGCTTCCTCCATCGCTGCCGGGCAGATCTGTATTCCCAAATGTTATTGCTGCCAACAGCACTGGCGAAGGTGGCACGGAGGAACGAATCTGGAATGGAGGAGGATGACGGAGTATGCGGCGGGGAAAAGGTTGTGGCGAGAGAAACGAACATCCTTAACCCAAATTTTTCATGCTGTTGGGAGGAGCAAATTTGGGTTAAACTTAACGGAACCATAACACCGTTTGGACCAAGGGGTTAAAAGAAATGTTCTAAAAGTGAGAAATATTAGATGTAATAAGGATAAATCTTAGTGCTCAATATAATTAACTCAATAAAATAAATACAAATTATATAATTAAATATAATACATAAATCAACAAGAGTCTTCCTCCTCCAATGTATGCATGCTCCCAAAGTGTCATCTTTTTGTGTCTACCTTAGTACTCGATATTACTTTCCTTAGGGCCAATATGATTTGGAGATCTTGAGAGATGTCTAAAAACACATATAAAAAAATGAGTAATATAATAAAAATAGGGAAAAGATACCTATAGAATAATCATGTTGATCGTTTTGTGGACCTAATCTTACCCATTTCCCTCAAAGACAATACTCGGTCTCAATGCATGTCATCGTTGACTTTCAATTGACAATAAAAAAAGTGTTCATATATCGATACCTCAAACTCAACATTGACATATATATAGCCCTAAAACTAAAATCCTTAAATTTCATGAAAAAATCATATGTAAATCTTGTACCTGAAGAAGGGTCACATCCACCAACTTGGCAGAAATTATGCATCCTAGCATCGTTGAGATGGTCATATAGGAAGCATAACATAGTATCACCCCATGCAGATCAACTACATCTCCCAAGATCTTGCAATTGCAGTAGATGATTGCACAATCAAAGATCTTGGCAAATATTGTGCAATAGAGAAGATAAAGAAGGTAAGCTCAGTCTATGAAGTCTACCTCACCTTTTTCCACATGTCGATGGTGCAAGTATAATACCAATCAAACTACACAAGTGTGCCATTGTTTGTAGCTAAATATGTCTCCTCAGAGTTAACTCTAAGCAAAAGTGCCATCACAACCATGGCCTCGTCTCATGAAAGGGGCACGCGGGAATAAGACTTGTTGACAATAGGAATGGGTAGGAGACATGACAAATCATCTACTTTGATAGTCATTTCTCCTATAGGAAGGTGAAATAAGATGGTGTCCTATGACACTACTCAACAAATGCATATAACTATATTGTTCATGTGTGAAAGGAATCAACCCATAGCCATACCTTAGAACTTATGGATTTGTAGACATGGCCAAAACCTTTGAACCAATACTAACAGGCTTCAATGGTGGCATGTTCAGTCCTTCCCACAATTGTGGGGCAATATGCTATGTATAATAGCTTAGTACAAAGTGGCCCACATAACCTCCTTAATAAAATGGCCTATCACTTCATTGCCTATGCTCCATTTGTTCCACGTCATCTTATGACTCTGGTACCTCCTCCACAACAACAACAACAACAATAATGGGCTCAACTAAAACTAGCTCATAGTTCTTAAGCATTGAAGTCATCTGCTCCTATACATTGTTAAAGCTCTTTAACTTCAAGCAAAAGTTGTTTGTGGCACTCATTCAGCATAGATGGATCCATGATCCAACTCATCCATTATGTCTCATGTATCACGTGCTTGACATATTGTATAAAAAATTAAATAAAATTAATTAATTTTTAAAAATATAAAATGGAAACTTGTTTCTATTGAATCTAAGAATAAAAAAAAGATGAAACACCTTACATAATAATGATTGTGTATATGAGAGACCTTGAGCTCTATATAATGCCTAAGAGTGAGCTTGAGGAAAAAGGACACTTTGAGGGAGTGGAAGACAAATCTTTAGGAGAGGAGGAAGTTGAGGGAGAGAAGAGGTTGAATGAGACAGATGAGAGTTTGGGAAAGGTAGAAGAAGAAATGAGGGTAGGGTTCTATGTGTGAATGTATGTATACAGGATTTTGATGATGCCAAAGAAGAATCAAACAAGGCTGCTACATTTGCTTCAAGATTAATACAAGATTTCTTCAACAAACAAAGTCTTGATTCAAGAATTCTTCAAGATCAAGCATTTCCTCAAAACAAAGGGTTTCAAAGTCATGCAAGGCTCTGGTAATCGATTACCAGGAAGTGTAATCGATTACCAGAAGGGAAGTTTGAGAAACTGTTGTTGAAAAGGGTTTTGAATTTGAATTTTGAACATGTAATCGATTACCAGCAACGGAACTCTGAAAATTCAAATTCAAAAATCATAACCCTTCAAAATATAACTGTGTAATCGATTACCAGAAACCTGTAATCGATTACCAGTGAGAAAACTTCATAAAAAGCTTTTTGAAAAAACACATCTCTTCAAACCATTTTGAAAAGGCACGAAGGGCCTATATATATCTGTGTGTCTGACTTCAAAAAGAAATAAGAGAGAGATTCCAAGAGAACTTCATTGTCAAATGCTCTCTCAAAAGAAACTCTTGGGCAAACACTTGCAAATCCATTAAGAGTTTATCCATGGACTTTAATTGTAATATTATTTTCTTCAATAGAGAATTCCTCTTCTTTCTTCTTATACAAAGAGATTGTTTAAGGGACCAAGGGTCTCTTAAGTTGTAAGGATTTCTAAACACAAGGGATGGGTTGTCCCTGTGTGGTTTAGATTGTAAAAGGATTTTACAAAGAGATAGTGGAACTCCCAAGAAGGGTTTCTTGGGGACTGGACATAGGCAACGGACTTTGCCAAACCAGTATAAAATTGTGTTTGCATTCTCTCTTCCCTTATCTCATTTATTTTGTTGCAATCAATTTTGTCTTGCATGTTTAAAGAATATTATTAAATTGATTGTTGTTTCTTCTGCATTTTGAGCCTATCATTTAGAAGGGGGTTAAAAGTTTATTAGTGAAAATTAATTCACCCCTCTTAAGATAATTGAGGCCACATTTGTCCAACACTATGGTGGTTGGGGGTATTTAAGAGGAGGGGAAAGGATATAGAGTTTAAATAGTAAATATGGGGGTGCAAATAGCAATGACCTTGAAGTACCATGCTCATTTCCCTTGGTTACAAAAATGGTTCATTTATAAGGAAGCTTTTTGTGCACTATAAGTGTCTAGTTCCTCCTTTTAACACTTGTTCTTTGCCTTTAGTTCCTTTACAATTTTGTGTCATGAATTGTGCTGACTCCTATGTTCCTTTTTCCATTCTCTGTTTGCTCACCTTCTTCCAAAAATCATTTCATCAAATTTTGGTCTTAATAAGATCGTGTATCTTTAGTAAGGAAAGGTAGTGTGCTTCTACTTTTGACAAAGGGAACTTGCAACATGTTTTACGAGACCAATATTGAGTAAAAAAATTAGTGTTAAAATAACAATGAATTACAATATGTCATGATAAAATAAGCTAGGCATAAGAATAATTAAAGTACTGTTTGACGAGGTAAACAATGAGTTAAGGTTAAACCTAATAAAAGCAATAATAATTATAAACAAACATATTAGGATGGAAAACATTCACAATTAGTTGAAGTATAGCTTAAGCTTGGTTGCATTCCATCTTTGAGGGATGACAATGCTAGCTAAAGTAGTCTATTGGAGTACACATTTGTATTAGTCTTGTAGGTTATCTTGTATGGTTCCTCCTAGTTTGCTAGGAGTTTGTTGCCTCAAGTGTTTATCTTTGACATATACTCATCTTAATGGTTAACACAATACTTGAAATTCATAAGGTCTGACACAATGGTTATATTTAAGGGACACCCTTTTCTAGGTAGCAACTTCTTTAATTTGAGGAATCTTTCCTTTTCTTTTCTATCATATCCATTTCTTCCCCTAACAATTAGTTATTAGAACTTGATGGAAATGGTACTGGAGGTTCAAGTACACCTTGGATACTATATGTTCAAGATGTCGAGAACCTCTAAACATAATCTTAAAGACACCTTATGCTAGGGTGTGCAAAAAATGGTTCAGGAAAACATAGAACTGAATCAGACTAAACCAATTAATCTAATTTACACTTTAAATCTAAATTTGAGAATTGTTTTAGTGAACCAGTTCAAAAATGAATTGGTTTTAAAGAATCAATTTTGAATAACACTAATTTTGAACTAGTTTTAAATCAATTTTAAGAATTGAACCAATTACAAACAGGTTTTCAAACTACTTTTTTAAAAAATGATTTTGTAGTATTAAGAAAAGAAGAGGTTCAATTAACTAAACCTCTTTTGTAGAAACAATTTGGTTAACTAAACATTTTTTTGTGCAAAAATGTAGTTCATTTTTCCAAACCAGTTTAGATGGAAATCAATTTGGTTTTTGTTCAATTTCAAATATATTCAGTCTGAACTAGTTTTTTTGCACAATCCCATGCTCATGAAATAAAAACAAAGCACTATAGAAATATGAAGATTGCGGAATATGCAACAAGAGATCACCGTTATCTAGGATTGACTCTCAAATATTTTCTCAATGAAATCATGTAACCAAATCATCCATTAATAGGCCATGAGGTGGATCACTATAAGAGGAGGTAAATCAATGAGGTTAGGAACCTAATTCTAATTCATATACATTGTATACAAGTACACATCTTGACTTAGGCATCAGAGTGATTTTGTAGGTATTCTCCTCCATGTTATGTTGTCTAGAGAGGAAAAAGACAATGAAGATAAAAGGTTATGAATAAAACTGAAGCCTTCTAACACAAACTCAAATAGGAAGTTCACTTAGTCAAAATAAGACCCATCTAAAAGAAATTTTTTAGATGGGAAGTTTATTTGATAACTTGAATCTTTTTCTATCAATAAAGTAAACCTTTCTAACATTTTCTTAAATTGAAAGTTCATTTTGTCAATATAGAACCCTTCCAACAGTCATTCAAACTGAAATATCTTTTTCAATTAAAGGAATCTTCTTAAACGTAACCAACAAGTGAAATCAAAATAGGATGTTGCAAATATCTATTCGATTAATTAACACTCTATAGAGTAAAGAACCAATAGAAATGCCAGAAGTAGAAAGGAATAGGATATTTTATTACATCAAAATAGGGTTACATCAAAGGGCATTGGAAGGATGATTATGAAAAGAAACAAAATTACAAAAAAAAAAATCATTACCCAACTTTGGAATGGACATCCACATTCTCGGCCTCAAGATTGTCGCCTTAGGACTGATCCTTATGGTTCAAAATTTCTTATAAAACCACCAACACCATCAACTCATTCCTTACATCCTTCTCAACCATATTCAAACCCGCCACATGCTTTGAGTAGATGGTCTTCTTAGCTGACTCTAATAACATTTTAGTGTGAGCCATGCCAACATCCCCTCCATCCCTTTCCTTGGTAAATTGAGACAAATCTTGGCTTAGTCTTTTAAACTCTATAGCAAGGTTGCTAGCAAACCTTTTGGCATGAAGAAATGAAGCTTCCTAAGCAACTTTTTTTTCTCCAAGGTGCTTAACCTTGGCATCAAGGTCTTCAATATGCTTTTTTGGACTTGATAGCTTCACCCAGAAGTGTGTCATTAGCCTTAAGAGCCTTTCTCAATGTTGCGGAGAAATCAACATAGTCCTTCTTTGCCTTCTTAGCTTTCGTTGATTTTATTTCCAATTAAGAGAGGATCTTCACCACCACAGTTCCCCAAAATTTAGCAATTGATTATGAATGAGCATAAAGCCACCAATCGTTTGTATATCTTGACCATCTATATAGCTTTTTATCGTTCTCTGAAAGAGCCCCCAAATTTTTTGTAAAGAGATGATCAAAAGCCCTTCCCCAAAGTGAACCTTGTCTAACATTGGTGATAACACCAAAGAGATTTCGATTGGTCACAATAAGAGTTGCTAGGGAAGTCTCTTTTGAAGAGGCTCCTTCGAGACCAGATTGATTCTTGGTTTGGAAACTTTTTATTTTTTTTCTTTTTGTTGGAGAAGGAATCTTGGTAGCGAAGGAGGAAGGGGGTTGGCATTGCTAAATTAGGATCAACAACCACGACTCTGGCCTTGACGAACTCAGCCCTGGCCTTTGTACCTTTTTCCATCTTTAATTCCTTGATGCTGAAAGGATTTATGAGACCCATGAAAGAAACAAAAGAACAATTAAATTGGCGAGTGAACACAAGCGTGGGATGAAAAAACTTAAATTCATGACCCATCTATGCTTGGGGTCTCGAGGATGAATAAAGTATTACTGTTTATTTGCAAGGTGGTAACTAAAAGTTCTTGAAGGATCGTCAAATCTTCCTTATCAATTGTTGTCGTGATCTCCTCATCCCAACCATAATACATTTATACTTATGGGGATTTAATATCCAATAAAACCAGAAAATAAGGCTTGTTGTTATAATCAAAGAACTCCAACATCCAGTTGGCATTAAGACGAATCTTAAAGAATGACCCCTAAAAACCCTTGTAAGAGGAAGCGAAGGGAAAAGTAAAGCAAGGTTGGGTTAGTCGATGAGTGATAACCGACCAACTTTGTGCCCATGTCGGGTGGATTAGTGGTAAAGGAACTTAATTATTGTCGCCTTGATAAACAACATGTTGCAAATCAATCAAAATGTTTGCATCTCTGCCTAATTGTTGGGGTGAAATTGAATGGGTTCTACATTTAACACCAATAGACCCTCAATCTTGAAGGCATCAAAGGGGAGGATGATGAAGAGCTTACAAAATAAAGTTTCATATATGTAAAAGAACGGGAGCTCACCAAGAGAAGAACCCATGGACATATTCTTACTAGAAGAGTAATGTTTAGTTACAATAGCATCCTTCATGTTAAATATAGTAAGAGAAAGTTCCTTTATTAAGTTCTTAATAGACTTCGTGTTTTGAGTCTTTATTTAATGCATGAGAGGCTTGACACTTTGTTGTTTTTGACATGTTTTCTTTTGTAGAGAAAAGATAGAGAGGATAGGTGTCGTTTATTTCCCAAAATGTAGTGGTATTCTTTGAAAGTTTGTTATGTTTTTTGCTCACTCCAACTTTCAACCCTTTCCTTGTTCAAATCCTAAAAGAGAAACAAGCATTTGTCATAGGTTGTACTTATACTCAGAAAATCATGTTTTTCATTAAATTCTTAAAACCCAAGTGATAAAGCATATTCAAAAAATAAAGGGAATGTTAGAACAATTACACTTAGTATTCGAGCTACATAGGGTAAAGAGCTCTAACATGTGTTCACTTTAATTTTGGACGAACAAAACTCAAGTGCATATATAAATATAAATTCAATTTTTCTTAAGTGCATTGGACGTTGGATAAAGCATTTGGACATAAGTTTTTACTTAGCGTTTTGGACACTTAACCTTTTAATAAAAGCATTTTATGCAAGCACATTATAGTATATTGGACATTAACTATATTAAAATAGTTTTCAATGTCAGGTGTAAGAACAATACCTATATTAGCTTTGTACTCATGTTTTTGTGCATAGATAAATAAATTTCATCAGTTTATCAAAGCTTAATATTTTTTGTTATCATAAAAACAATGAGATTTTTAGGGGCTTGAGATTTTCCATGTCATTGGTTCCAACATATAGTTGCCTCTTAATTGGAGGGAGGTTAGTTTTCACCACAAGTTCCTTAAGACTTCTCCCAATGAAGAATCGATCTTTTTGTGTTCTACAAGGTGACTTTTAAGTTGGAATGTTTTTAATTTGCCCTTGAGGTTGCTATATGTAGTCAATCAAGTGAAGAAATTCCTCTATAGTTCTTTTTGTCTTAGCCAAAAATATGTGGTAAGAAATTCTAGGCAATAAACTAGTTTGATGAGAAGAAGTTTAACTTTAGGCATTAGGTCATGTACTTATGGGGCCTGCTAGTAATGTAGTCGTTCAATGGATCATAAGGTTTCTTTTTGTTAGCTATGAGACTTGCCTCCATTTTGGGTTATGCCTTACTAAAAAAAATAGTTAATGAATTTGGACCTAGATGAAACATCTAAAACCATCTCAAGGCTATTTTTTAGTGTTAAAGGAAAAAGGGTTCATATAGTGGACCATTTTGCAGCTCTATATAAAAGTAAGGACTCAAAGAGGTCAAGGTGTTTGGAGGGGCCCTAGTGCCATCATAGTGTTTCACAACTAGAAACGATTTCAGGTTCTTTGGCACCAATGACATCATGATCCGCTCTTGCGGTAATTGGTTGGCCACTAGGACTTTATTGTCATCGTGATAAACCATGTAGCACCAACACAATGGCATATAGGCTCCATATAAATGAGAGGATGAGGGGGGCTTGTGAATGGTGTGATGGGTTTGGGTGACATTGTGTGATTGGTAGTATTGTTCATAATGTAAAGAATAAGTGGGTAATGGCTCAAAGGCCTTAATAATATGGTTTGAGTGTGTATGCTAGATTCTTACTGTAACCTCCCTATGTTCTGCTTTTAATTGTTGACTTCTTTCATTTTGGTTCTTGATGAGCAAATTTCTTGCAAACAAGCTTGAGTAGTTCATCCTTCTCGAAGTTATGTAGTGTGAATTTGAATAAAGAGGTGGATGAAGAATGATATGTACTTTGGTTAGGGTTTTCCTCCATATATATACTACATTTTTTGTGATTAATTGTTCCATAGCAACTAGAAAGAGATTCTTTAACCAGAAAGAATTCAGTTCAGATGTAGGATACCTATCCAGAAGTTTTCGCAACTCAATCATGTATGATGGAATCATTAAATATTTTACCTTTTTGAACTCTGTTTGTAACTCACTATAGACTCGAGAAACAAAGAGAAGATGTGTACGAGCAAGATATCCAGCAACAAGGAGAAGGAAAAGGATTGAATAGAAGAACTCCTGAACATTTAGCGATCTCAGATGTGTTGATATTAATAGTAACTCATTATTTCGATGAATAATTTCTTCGGACAGAAGAAGATTATGTAAACAATTACCTGGAATCTCACTTATCAAATTCCATTGTGGAAGACACAATGGAATCTGACGAACTCGCCATAGTATATCTGACCCATGCATAATATCATGAAAAATGGATAAAAATTTTTGGCTGCTACTTAGTATCGACAATAGGTCAGAAAAATATCTAAAAATATGAAATTTAGATTTCGCCCTCACACAAAAGGATTATTGGGCTTGTCAAGTTATTAGGTCAAGATCTTTGGACATTGCTTTGTGCACCCAATCCGTAAGTGGTCCAAATGATTTTTTTTAATTTTTCAAAAATATATTTTACGAATTAATTTAAAAGTATTATTAGTACGATACTCTAATCAACTGAGCTAATAGGTCAGCCAATTATATTATAAAATAATTAATGTCGCTATATATAACACTAAAATTTCTAATATATATTTAATGCACATGTAAATTTAGATAATAAATTTTGTGACGATTAATTTTGATCTAATAATTAATTTGTTTACAAATATAAATTTTTATGAAACCTATTATTTTTATTTGAAATTTATATATAAAAAAATACATTATTAGATCAAAATTAATTATAATAAGGTCAAAAAATACATTATTAGATTTATGTTAATGATCCTATGATTTTTATTTACAATTTATATAATTTATATATATGTAAACAAATTAATTATTAGATCAAAATTAATCTTATTTTAATTAGAAAACATATTTTTGAAAAAATTATATATATGTAAACAAATTAATTATTAGATCAAAATTAATTATTATAAAATTAATTGTAAAACGTATTTTTTTTAAAAAATTAAAAAAATCATTTAGACCACTTACAGATTGATCAATCTGTAAGTCTCATACGGATTCATATTAACTTTACCGAAGGATAAAATTAAAATTGCCTTATTGTGCTAGTGCACAAGGCAATGCCCAAGATGTTTTGGTGCTTTTGGGCCATTCTAGGTTACGAACCAATTCATAGCGCTATCTAATAGATAAAGTTTACTTTCAAAAAAAATTAAAACTATTGCATCATTTCTCACATTTCTCTCACTCTTTGTATATGTAATTGATGCTGATTGGTTATAATTTGGGTGACAGTTCTTCCTGTTGACGCATATGAAATTGAAGATGATGGAAACTTTTACCTGTTTAAGCACATAAAAGATTTAGAAAATGGCAAAATGGATGAAAGAAAGCTTCGTAAGCCAGGTATTCATGTAAATTTTTTCTTCTAATTTCTTTAAAATAACATGAGTGTATGTATAACAATAGAAGAAATTTATAAATTACAGTTATTTCAAAGATCAACTACATATTTTGGAAAAAAATTTCTAAAGATAAGTTTTCCCATTAGCTTTGTCAGTAATTAATATTAAGTGGTTTGAATTATTATTAATTTAATCTTATTTTATGGCTTTCATTTCCTATTATTATAGTAACTTAATCTCTTTTCACACACACAATCATGTTTAAGAGAATCGAATCTAATTCAAGTTATATATAAGTATTTAAAAATGTAAACATATTTTTCATATAAAAAATACACACAATTTCACTAAAAATAATGTATTTGATTACATTCAACAAACAATATGATTTTAACAAATATCAACAAGTAAGATACATTACAATTTTCATTCAATTTACATCACCCAAAAAATTACATGCATACAAAATATTTATATATAAGATCAC
This sequence comes from Glycine soja, assembly GCF_004193775.1. Classification (NCBI taxonomy): domain Eukaryota; kingdom Viridiplantae; phylum Streptophyta; class Magnoliopsida; order Fabales; family Fabaceae; genus Glycine; species Glycine soja. The sequence continues at coordinate 29,157,782 of NC_041004.1, forward strand.
ATCTTAAAAGAAAAATGATATAAACAATATGTATATATAATTTTTTATACAATTTTATTTCTTAAAATCCTCTTCATTTTCTTTTTTTCTCTATTTCTCTTTTTTAATTACCTTTGCATCATATATTTTTTGTTCTTTATTAATGTACTAACTTATAATTTTTTTTATAATTTAAGTTGTTGCATGTGTTTAGGGTTTCTTGTTAAATAATAAACATTTTAAATCATTATAATAGATTCATTACATATTAATTTCTTAAACTTGCTTGAAAATTCATTTTTTAACATTAATTTATGATTATAACATTAGAGAAAACATAATTTTTTTTGTACTTTCTACTTACATGTCATATTTTAATTTGAAAAAAGATACAAAATAAGAAAATAATTCCAACTTATTTATGAAAATAATATAGAAAAAAATTTACTACATAATTATTATTTTATTAAAAAAATTGGACGATTTTTAACTATGGATCTTAGGTGGTCACACCCCTGGGCCCTGGACTATGCCCAGGGTCGGCCCTAATTACATGGATTACAAAAACATAATTTGTCCAAGCTAAAGACCAAATCTTTAGGAATATTATTAATGAAATTCTTCTTAATAATTTTGTTCAATGTTCAAATCACCTTAACTGATTTTTTATATTTTTTAATTGATGTCCGTGTAATAAAATTAATGTGCAAAAAAAATGAAATAATTGAATGTCATCAATGCCTGCATTTGTTTCGGAAAATTTAAGGACCAATGTTGGCAACAACATGTTCGTGAGATAGATCAACAAGTTCCAAAATGTTGCAAATTGAGTGAGAGAGAACAGGTTCCAGCACAGCGTGTTTGCAGCAGGTTTCAATATAGGACCTGAGAACGCTTTACGAATGAGTTATATGACATCCATTATTTCTTTATGATGAATTCTTGATTTGATCTACATTTCAGAGTTTGAAGGGATTGATCATATGTTGAAGGAAAAGAAAAAACATAAATTAGCTGAATGTCTAGCAAATATTTTAGTGAAATGTGACATATCATGGTAAATATATCATAATGACTACAAAAGGACAACATTGATTACAATGCCATATCATCCCTTCGATGTGGCCAAAAGGAGAAGGTTAAGTGCACAAGTGACTATACGTATCGCCATAACATTCTAAATTTGAGAAGTGTTGAAGTCCCTTCTCATCTAAAATAACAATAACAAGTCATCTATTATGACTAATGTAAATATTGTTATATATATACAGTCAATCACATAAAAATTATTTAAGATGAGTTAGTTATTACATTAACACTATTTATTTCACTTTAATATTTTTACATTAGTACGATCTAATATTTTACAATTTTTAAGATAATATTTTACATTAATACTATACTATTTGGTTTTTGGATCATATTTAGAATAATTATTTTAAACTTAAAAAAATGTCATTTTAAAACATGTATAGTATTGTAATAATAAATTATTTTAATTATATATACACAAATAATTTAGAATGTAAAAAAAATCAATGTAACTCGTGCAATGCCACGAGTATTATACTAGTTTGATAATGCATTCCTATCATACTATGTGATGCTCCTTCATGGTTAGACAACTATTCTCCTTTCCTTATTCTTTTTCTTAAAAAAACGAAAGCTATAGTGCGTAACATTCAAGAAAGAAATTTGGCAAATCATTTTCTTCTTCCATAGAAATCATTGTGACTCTTTCTTTTTCTTTAAATTTCATCTCTCATGCATCCAAAAAGACAGCTTTTATTTCACATTGAGTTCTCCTATGTCTGGTTTAATAGCCAAGTCTGGAAGTAAATTAGTCTCACTAAAAGAGAGGTTGAATTGTGACCCATTAATCTGGTTATTTCACACAAGCACATTAGCTTCTAAAGCTTTTCTGCTTAGAGAATCAAAAGACTAATAGGAGTAATACATTTCCTTATAAGTACTTGAATAGATTGATATTCTCAATGAAAAATCATCAAGTAATCTTGTTTCTAAATCTCCTCAAAGGATACAAAATATGTAAACTACAGTTTCTAATTGACATTACTAGTCAAAGTAGTTGATGCTTCTGAATAATGAAGTGGTTTTTCAAAAAAAAAAAAAATACCTTGATCAAAAATCAAGTTTAAGCTAGGTGTAGAATGCTCAGCGTTTTAAAAGGTGGATTGTAAAATTCATTGTTCGTAATTCCGAAACGCGATGTCATTTTAATTTATTCAGTGGAACATTAAGTACTCATTCAAAGCCACGTCTTGCAAAAATCAAATCAAACTTCTGTTATCCTGTGAATGACAGTAGTGAAGTTGCTCTGCTTCTATGAGGGGAAGTTGAGGTTAAATTGGGTCATCAGTTGTGTTGGAAAATCAAGGCGTCTACTTCATTCATGTGCTTTCAATATAACACAAATAGCTAGAAGGTTTTCTTCAGCAAACCATTATTGTGCTTTGAGAAGGAAATGGCAAAGATGTATTTAGAAGATAAACTCAATTTTGGCTTCCAAGCATCTTTAAAATAGATAAATTGCATTGGTATGGGTTAAGATACACATTTGATGGTTCCAAAGACGAAATCAAACACACAGTCTGCTTGGAACAACAGAGAGAAAGCGTGCAAAGTTTGAAATTTGAATTAAAGAGAATGTGAAAGGAAGGGAAATTTCAATTTTTTTGGTCTGGAAGTCAACTTTTCTCTTCCTTTTTCCTTCCATTTTCTCTTCAACCAAAAAAAATCCATGTTTTCTCCAACGAAACCTACCATTAAACTCCCATCTTATAAAATCATATCAACCAAAATCTGAGAACATAAGCCATTACCAACATTTAACCTAACTCAACAAGAATTGCAACACAGCATATTGTCTATCATTTTAAAAGGCAGATTGTAAAATTCATGCTGGTAATTCCAAAACAGGTAACCAGGATAATATCCTTTTTTATTTTATTCAGTGTACATGATGTGATCATTTAACCTCACATCTTATAAAAATCAGATCAAAACCAAAATCTGAACCTAAACCACTCTACCAATATTAAACCCTATTCAACAAGAATTGCAACACAACATACACTAATGGTGTTCAATTTTGAGCTCCCACCAATGCCATGTGCTCTATAAGGTCCAATACTCGGTTGCTGCAACAAAAACCATTCAAAAATATCAATTAAAGGTCCGCATGAACAGAAATTTCTGCACTCTACATACACAAAATGCACACATACCTGTAACCCCACTCATTGTCATACCACGAAACCAGCTTAACAAAGGAAGCACTTAGTGCAATGCCAGCCTTGGCATCAAAGATACTTGACCTGGAGAAAAGAATTCATTTTGAACAAGTCATTTACTTAAATAATAATACATCCAAATGAGTAAATTCTAACTAGGGAAAGAGAAATGAAGGTTCAATTTTCTTCTGTGCAAATTACAAATGTTTTAAACACAGGAGTAAATGTGTCAACCAACTGGGTATCTCAGGTTCTATGGTGTCTCACTTCCCAACCAGGAAAGTAATTCAGCAAAGCTTTAAAGGTAATATAGCAGAACATAACGTACCTTGAATCACCAACAAAGTCATTAGAGACAACATCCTCGTCTGTGTACCCAAGGATACCTTTCAGTGGTCCCTCTGAGGCATACCTTCATATTTTTCAGTAGCAAAGTCATAGAAATCAAGCAAAAGGTTAGTACAGAACAATCACAGCAGAGTGGAGACCAAAAAACAAAAACGCAATAGACATACTTTATTGCTGCTTTAACATCTTCATAGGAAGCATTCTTCTTAAGCCGGCAAGTCAAGTCCACCACAGAAACATTGGGAGTCGGTACACGGAATGCCATCCCAGTGAGTTTCCCATTTAGCTCAGGAAGAACTTTCCCAACGGCCTGTGATTTTATAAAACAAACCCAATCTCATATACCAGCACTGAAAATAGTAAGCATAAAATCTGTGTCCATCCATCTTGTACCTTCGCAGCACCAGTTGAACTTGGAATTATATTTTGAGCTGCCCCTCTTCCTCCTCGCCAATCCTTCATAGAAGGACCATCTACGGTCTTTTGTGTTGCTGAGAAAAAAAAAGATTTGGATGTTACCAATGCCACAAGTGAAACATAAAGGGATGGTTTGACCGCATGAGTAAATGAAACTAGAGGCTACAATTAGCAATTTTGGAAGAGACCTGTTGTTGCATGTACCGTTGTCATCAAACCTTCAACTATTCCAAACTCTTCATTAACCACCTGATGAATAACTTATATAGGGAAAGTTAGATGCATCTATGCAAGTTTCCAATAGGACAGAGAGGGGAGAGCACCATGTTAAAACCTTTATATAGACCAATTTTTTTTCTAACACAATGCCCCAATATGATATGCCCTCAGGTTTACATATGTATGTGTTGGCTGAGACAAATAACACCGGGTCACATATTTTTCATTCAAATAACTTATATATTCAGATAGATCAGCATTAAGTCCATTATGTTCACTTAAAAAGGATCTATCTCAGTAGAATATACTTAATTAAGAAGGTTAATGTGGCAGTATAAATTGAAGAATAGAAAAAAGAATATTTCAAGCCTTAGACACAGCAAACAGCTCATATCATGCCCCCCCCCCCCTTAAGGATAGTGTTAAAGAATCACTACTTTTTTTTTTGCTCATTATTTTCCTTGATCTTTAAGAAAAAGGTGCTTCCATTAAACCTTGAAGTTAAGTCTTATACCATTAAACTACAAACAAAAACATTCTCGTCACAGAGAAAGCCTTCAGTTCAATAAAGCTAGGCAATACATGATGCAATCAAACCTTGGCAAGAGGAGCAAGACAATTCGTTGTACAGCTTGCATTAGAAACAATGTCCATTTTTGGGTTGTATGTCTTCTCATTCACTCCTACCACAAACATTGGTGCATCCGCCGATGGAGCTGATATTACAACTTTCTTGGCACCAGCCTAGAGTGTAAAAAGATAAAGCTCAAATTAAGATAATGGAGACGAGATGAATGAGACAACACTTAATACACAGGTAATTGAATACCTTCAAATGTGATGAAGCTTTCTCCACTGTTGTAAAAACTCCTGAAGACTCAATGACATAATCAGCCCCAAAATCACTCCATGGGATCTCTGCAGGATCTCTGAATACATGAACAAAATTTGCACATGTTAATCTGTTGTTTAGAACTCTTTAACACTTTGTAAACCAGTACATTTGTAACATCTATTGTAATTATAAGAGCCCAACTCATGATACCTTTTGCTCACAACTTTAACATGCTTCCCATTAATTTCCAAAGTAGAGTCATCCAAAATATTAATGGACCCCTTGAATGGACCATGAGTAGAATCGTATTTGAACATGTATGCCTATAAGAGATAAAGAATAATTAAAAGCAAAATGTAAATAGGGTCCAATTACAAAGAGAATAAATTAAATATAAATCAAAAACCAAGCATCAGCCATAAATGAATTAGAAAAAGATACATGAACAACAATTAAAAATAAAACAAAAGATGAATTTATTTATTGAAAAAATTGGAATACAAGTGTACAACAATACACTCATCAATTCCTCATAATGTTTTAGAGCATCTATTGTCATTGCGTGTACTGCACAGCATGACAGTCTACTTCTACAGCATACCACCTTTAATCCAGAAAAATACTGGCACAAATATTCCCAGGTTCCCAACAAATGTCACAAGACCTACTTCTCACATGATTGGGGGTTGAGCAAACAGATAAAGTCCTCTTATTTTGTACCGAAACAAGAAAGTCTCTTTAATTTATGGTTCCATTTGAGACTCAGTCATACAAAGCAAAAGTAAATGAGGAAATTCTAAAATAGAGCAGTTGCAGTTTTTTGTATGTTTTCAAACAGATCACAAATTGGATTCTCCTAAAGTATAGACAAGGCTTCAGGTGAAAATAATAATACCCTAAATAAATCTCAAGATATGTAAAATAGCAAAAGGCAAGAGGCAGTAAGCAACATAGACCATAGTAGAAGAACATCCAAATTGAATCATCATAACAGATACAAGATAAATTTATGTCACTTCAAATTGGTGGCATGGTAGGCATCCAAGATCAGAGCATTCTACTAACAAGTTTGGTTTAGCTAATTTTGAAGAAATAATCACTTTTTTTTCCAGCTTCCCAAGAGAGCTTTTCAAAAATAGGTGAGAATTTCTTCAACTTTAATCTTTACCAAACATTCTACTATATAAATCTAAATCTTAAATGTTAGGCAACACAAGAAACAAAAAGCAAAGAACTTTGCGATAGATGTATATATCACCATATGTATACAAACACATGCAAGAAAATACAAATTTAATTTAGCCTATCAGTATAATAGCAAAATTATGAATATAATATAGTATAAGCAAAATGATCATTAAGGTAATTGCATAAATTTACATACCATATATTTCGCATCAATAAATGGATCATTAATTGCAACAACATCAACATCATCTCGGAAAGTAGCTACACGTAACACCAACCTTCCAATTCTACCAAAACCTGCACATTTAAGCATAAGTATATGTAAGTTATCTAAAGACAAACAGAAGAATTCCATGAATAAGCTTTCCATTCTAAAACAAAGTTTTCCGTTCTAAAACAAAGTTTTCATCTTCAATATAACTACATTTTAGATGATACTGTTTAACTGTTTCTTTTGGCTCAGGCGACTGATATGCAAGTTCCTAAGACCAAACTAAAAATAAGTCAAAGAATTTAATCGTCTACTGTTGTCTTTCATTTATAACTTCATTGAGAAATCTACCTCAACATTTTTGCAAAGCTCCTCCAATAAAATCAGGATTTCACAAAAATGACATTGTTAAAAGCATACAGATTTGCAACAAAATTAGGACATAATTGGTTACTGTCTTCAAACATTACCCACGAATGAGGAGGCTACCAATATCATCTAAAGCAATTAGACAGTTTGAGGAAGCTTTACAAACATATTTACACATGTCACAGTCATAAGCAAAAGAAGTCCCTTAGAATATAAAATAGTCGAGCTACTCTAGGGAAGCTAGAAAATTGAAAAGAATTTTGTATTCAGTGGAAAATTGAAAGTGCATAATAAAATTAAATGCAGCAAGTCGATACAAGAAACTACAAAGGGAACTCTGATAACAAGAAAGTTACCATTTATTCCAACTCTTGTCTTCCCAGTGCTCCTTGATTCTGAACAGACCAGACCAACAACAAGTAAGAATCAAGAAATTGCATGCAAATCACCCTAATCTTAACACAATAGTGATGCTATTCTTACGCTGGGTGGGGAGAGGGATTTCCGTTGCTGTGGCTTTAATAGGCTGGATCCCACGACCATTGCAATTTCTGTGCATAAAACCACATACTATTAAAGGAACCGAAACAGTAAAAGAAGAGCACTAGGTAAAAAAGTTTGAGCTACTCAACTGTAAGACTAAGGAGTCACATTGAATTGAAGTACCAAAAATGCTGCTATGTAATCCCTTGGATTTTAAATTAGAACTTGAGGCATTGGTATATACCTGAATCATAAATCCCACATATAAATTAGTAGAATGTCACATCAAAATAATACACCAATACACTAACTATGAGAACGAAACTCTTCTGAACAATCAAAGATTCACAATAAATAAATAAAAAAAAAAAAAATCCTTATCAACTCTCACAAACTCTATTTTCTTCAGAAAATGCTACAGCTTGTTCCCACCAACCCTACTTTCTGAGCAACCAAACACAGTTTTCCACCAAACCCAAAACCAAACTTTGAGAACTAATCAAGACAACTAAAACAATACCAATAAATAAATAAACAAACAAAACAAGCGAACAGTCCAAGGTTTTAAATTGCGGCTCATCGTGATTCTTAAAATTGCAAACAATCCATGAAAAGAAAAAGTCGATTCTCTAATGTTCTTCAATTTTTTTCAGTCGGACCATTTTTTAAAACCTCATCAAAAAAAAGTTTGTAAACAAGTTTCCTCCAGATTTTCCAAGAAAAAACGAATATCAAAAGCTGAAGCACGTTAGAGAATCGGTTTAAAAAAAGAAAGGGTTGCTTCTCTGAGGTTTTTTTATCGGCGAATGTTAATCGTTAGAATGTCAGTTTTTTTCATCTCCGTGTTGCTTCTCTGAGTAACCAAACAGAGTTCAACAAATCCAAAACCAAGTACAAATTCGTAGAACCAACCGAAACACATCATCGTCATATCACAGCACAGTGCAGTTCACAGTGTTTCGAGATATTTTACCACAAAATGCAGAAAGAAAGAAAGATAAAAGTGAAAATGAAAAGTGAAAAACGGTGAGAGAATCAGCGATGCGGAAAGAGACCTTGGGGCGATCGCAGGAGGAAGGAGCGAGAAGCGCGGATCTCAGGAGCGAGGAAGCGGCCATTGGAGAAGGCGAAGAAAAAGGGAGCAAAACTCAAACCCTAGAAAATTGAAGAGTGTGTTGTTGAGGTTTATGCACCAGACACAGTGAGAAGGAAGGAATAATAATATGACACTGTTTTCTCGTTTTTTTTTTCCCCTTTATATTTTATATTTTATACGCAGCTAGCTAGCGGAGGTTCTTATGGAAATGGAATGCTGCCAATTAAACTTTCTCTCTCAGGTTTCAACGTCATGTATCACACTATCACACCCTTTTCGAAAACGTAGGTAGGTGGTTATCGAATGCGGGTGAGTCTACGAACCTACCTAACCTTCCTTCTAAGCACGCTTGAAAACAGGAAAAATAAGGCTAAATTGCAATAAAATGACATGGGACCAATCATGAAGTTTGAAAATTAAGGGGACCAAATGTGGTAATAAAATTTTAGGGGGATTAAATTGAAATTTTGTAAAAATAAGAGAACCAAAAATATAATTTAGTCAAAAATAAAAGTTTAAGTATTTTTTTTCATCATTGTAATTTAGTATTTTTATTTTTGTCCTTATAATTTATTTTTTATTTTAGTCTTTCTAAAATGTGTTTGTATTTGTTTTTTGTGCTTAAAGAAGTATTTTAGATAATATTTTTCATATTTTTTTTACTGTTCAAAAAACTTTTTTTTAAGGAAGAATGCATGTGAGTGTGGATGCTCCACAACAACCAATAGTGTTTTGACTAAAATGTTAACGTAATTTTTTTAAGGTTTAAATATATTTTATGTCTCTCTTAGTTAGCATTTTTCATTTTTGATCTTTGTAAGTTTATTTTTCTAATTTTAGTCCATGTAAGTTGATATTTTTCCAATTTTGGTCCCTATAAGATATTTGGCTCATTTTTATTCAATATAAATTTGTGTGTTTCCAGCTTTAGTCTTGTAAGATTTTAATTTTTTTCATTTATGGTCTTCATAAGTTCACACTTACAATGACTAAAATTGAAAATGTGTAACTCACAAGGACTAAAATTAGAAGAAAAAAAACAACTTATATGAACCAAAAATGAAAAAAAATGTTAACTTATCAGGACAAAAAATATATTTAAGTCTTTTTTTAAATTTACGAAGGTAACAGCTATTTGGAGAAGAAGGTTGTTCTTTCTAATTTTGTGGTAATACTTTCTTCTGCCACGACAACATAATTCCCAACAAATATAACTTAATGGTAAAATGGTTCACGACAATATTGTGATTTTAAAAACACAGATGTACCTCCTCAACATCTTGGTTATCATCCCCAACATGACCAAAGAAATCAATCATCACTTTTGTTGCTACATCTCCTTCTACGTTAAGACCACCATAATCAAGTGGAATATCATACGAAGGATGGTCAACCTCTCAAAATTTTCACCCACTACATCTCATTCTTCCATATTACTCACACCAGCTTCAGGATCTTTATACTGATCAACAATGTGTTTTGTTATCCTATCTATTTCATTTAGAACATCATCTCCAATATAGTCATTTACACATGGATCCTCACAATCGTGCACTTGTTTGTTTGTGCTTTCAATTTCTCGCTCATCAACAACATATAACACACCATCAATGAGAATCTTTAATGATGAGGTGTTGTTAGCTATGTGTAACACATTTCTCCTTGATCCAGACAAGGGTATATATATATATATACACCTCATCATCATCAAACAAAGTCAAAACATCCCCCAAAACCTCTACCTGATACCAAATAAAACACCTTTCAAAACTGACTATATCCATCGCAAGCCTTACACGAGTCATGGACAATCCAAACATTCATCAGGTCAATCTCCAATGAATGCTAGTAACATTCTTCACCCTCCATCCAGATACTCCGACACCCCTTCATCATTTTGGACAAGTCCACCTTTGTGGTGCAACTAAAGGTTAATCTTATTAGAAACTTGTAAAAGGAAACACACAAAATAAAGTCAAAAGAAGGAAATAAAGCATCACTCTATCAGTAATAAAATTTATACATTTGTATACCCAAAACAAAGCATCATTGCTTTAGTTCATCAAAGCATCTTCAACAAACCCTAAACCTTACACATGCTTAAACTATTGTTTTGCCTAATAATCAGAAAAGGGGTACAATAGTATGGCTACATCATAACCCCAGACTAGGGAGACTAGCCACTCATGAACATGGCAAAACTAGAAATCTCAATAAAGAACATAGACATACCAAAGAGAATGAGACTAGGCTAGAATCTGTCTCAATTGTGTTCTCTGGGCTTTTCTGCAGCTAAAAGACTCCCATACAACCCCCTTCTCTCTCAAAAGCGTGAAGGAGCATAGCACACTTAGCAACCATAGTTCAACCTCTCTCACACAAAAGATAAAAAAGAATAAGATAGATGAATGGACATTTTTTGTAGTGACTTAAAAGGTATAAACACACATATTTGAATTGACAATTTGGTCCACACATGCCTGGCCCAGCATGTGGAGGTCAATTCCACCACATGGATTTGCCACGTCGTCTTTCATGTGCCACATCACCAAAAACATTAATGGAAATGGAGATCATTTGACGGTAGGACTAAATTGTCAGTACATTTACACAATTATGGACTAAATTGATCATTTTCATAGTACATGGACTAAATTGTTAACAACAATAAAATGCAGGGACGAAATTGGTCATTTACCCTTTAATCCTTAAATATAATTTATGACGGCTAAAAAGCACCAAAATACATCAAAATAAAATCCTACTTGATTCTCTCTCTCTCTCTCTCCATTGTAATCTAATTTTTTCTTTTGTAAAAAAAAAACAAAAGGCCCAAATTGTGAACTCTATCTTTCATTCCACCGTGTCCCTCCAAATCCCAAATCTCAAATCCCTTTCATCATCCCCTCCACCTCCACTATGTCTCATCCCTGGTGGAAGTTGTGGCAGAGCATTGCCATTGCATGGAACCTCCATTCTTTGCCCTTAGCCTCACCCAAACAACCCCCAAATCCTAATCTATGAGAAAGACCTCAATAGCAGATTTAGGGATGCAAGTTTATAGCGAGGATCACAATGATTTGAGAAAGAGGAACGCAATGCCACGTGTGTCCACGACGGCAACCAAAGGCTTTGCCTTTTTTATTTACCTTTTTATCTCTTTTGATTTTTGTTTCTTTCCTTTTCCTTACTCTAATGGTTTTTTTCCTCTTTATCAGAGGTTTGTACAATGAAGGTGGAGGCTTACTGTCACCATCGATGGTCTTCTATTTATTTATTTTTATCTTGCTTTTGCTTGGTTTCTCTTTTAGATTTGAGGAAAGTATTGATTTAGGGAGGGTCTTCTATTGTTGGGCTGTGGTGGCTACTTTTTTTAGGCTTGTGGTGACTGATTTGTTTGGTGTCCAATATCAGGTTCAAAGGATGAAAGAGCTAAAGAAAATTAATGTTTATAGGCACTCACTTTTTTTTTTTTACATATATTTGGTGGTGTTTATTCGCTAGAAACAATATCAATAGAAAATAGAATTCTGGCAATCAAAACCCCCCCTACAAATTGCAAATTTGTTTGTGAATCACATGCTCAGCTAATGACGTCTTGGCAGAAAGACTGAAAAGGCAATTCCCAATTTTGAAGGACTAAAAAAATTACTTTTAATTTAGGGGACTAAAAAAACATATCTAAGTCATTACACAAAACCTCCCTTGAGGTTTAAAGAAATTACATAGA